>NW_027105773.1:208736-214502 GCF_000696795.3 Halyomorpha halys
TTCTCTACACGCCTGTAACACTCCAATTTAACTTAGATCAGATTTACTAAATGTATTATAATGTACAGTTGTAAATAGCAATAAAAAATATTTAAAAAAAAATTTTAGATTCAAACTATTTAAATTATTATTATTACTTCATTGTATTTATGTTTTATTACTCTTAAGCATGAACCTAAGAACCCCATTTGTTAACTCAAATAAAAAGGAAGATTGTTTTATTAATCACTGACATCTAGTCCACTAACGTAGTTGTTTTCATGATATTTGCTAAAATAAATTAAATTATAGTTGTTCGGACAAATTTTCATTTGCCAAATTAATATTCATATGTGAATATAATAAAACTGCTAACCTTAAGAAGATAAGTGTAACCAACTAATTTATAGTATGTTAAATTTCCTTTATTTTGAGTGCTGGCAGACATATGTGCGTCTTATAGGTCTACAGATAACAAAAACTGCTTCTCCTACAAAGATAAACGTTATAATCTATTTTATAGTAAATTTAACTAGCTTTAATTTGAGTACAGACAGACATTTGTACGTCCAATGGTTTCTGAAAAAAAGTTTTTCGTAAATCAAACTTATTGTCCAAACAACTATAAATCAATTTATTTTAGCAAATATCATGAAAACTACTATTCCTACGAAGGTAAAGGTCATAAACTACTTTATAGTCCATTGAACTAGCTTTAATTAGAGTACTAATAGACTTCTGTACGTCTTGTAGTTCGTGAGATATAGATTTCTCCAAATAAATTAACTAACTACTGATGTTTCAGTACATTTTTATGAAATGTTGCTTTTTAAAAAGCTATATCTCGAGAACTATTGAACTTAAATAGCTCTATGAGGACTTACAGCTTAGCAAATGTATTCTTCTTTAATTGATATTCACTCAGATATTCTATTGCTGTTGGTAGTTTTAAAGATATAGAGCTCCAAATGAAAAATTAAGGTTTTTTTAAGGTTTTGAAACCGCCGTCATTTTTATTGCCTCGACCTATACTTGGTAGACTCATCAATTTTGACTAGTGACTGTACATAGTTTTCATTAAAGTAATCTAAAATTGGGGTGAGATAACTGCCTTTTTTCTCCTTCGGCTCTTGTACTAATAGGAAGACATCCAGCAGCAATTTATGATGAACTTAGGCTCACTGTGGAAGAAAACCCATACAATACAGTTAAAGGACTTGTAGCTGAACTGAATACAAGTTATCGGTAAAGTAATTACAATAGATCTACTGGTACCTCATAAACTTATGAGCGGCAGCAGCTGAAACGTAATGAGAACTGTGGTTCACTTTTTGCCAGGCAAAAAATTTTCTTCAAATGATAATCGCATGTAATGAAAAGCGGATTATATATCAGGTCAGTCAGTAGTTAAATATCGATGAAAGACCTGGATACATGCCAAATCCAATTTTGCATCTAAAAATATTATTGTTTTCTGTGAGGAGGTCGATTTCAGTGATAATATTTCATTTTTTAAAATTAATTCTTCCTTTTTACCCAGAGCTACATCCTAAGCCTACAATGCTATTGACTAAATGCATCAAAAACAACCTGCATTGGTTTAATAGGTAGTAACCTATACTCTTTTTCGACAATGGCAGATCTCATGTTTTACAGCATACAGTGAAGAAACCGAACGAGCTGTTACGGTTATCTCCATGAGATAAATCCATCTATTCAAAAATTTGGGCAGCTTTCTTAAGGGTAATTTTTGAAAATGATTCTCCCATCGAAAACGCATTTTCTGACTCAATTTCTCCACAAAA
This sequence comes from Halyomorpha halys, assembly GCF_000696795.3. Lineage (NCBI taxonomy): Eukaryota > Metazoa > Arthropoda > Insecta > Hemiptera > Pentatomidae > Halyomorpha > Halyomorpha halys. The sequence goes on from NW_027105773.1 coordinate 210,521, forward strand.
ACCTTTTTGTTTTTTCAGTTGTAGGACCGAAAATTTTCTTACACAATGAAGAAAGTGTGAGTAAATATTTTGATTTCATTTTTTTTTTTTTCGGCCAAGACTCCCGTTGGAGTCCTATACTGCCTAATTATGGTTAGGGGTCAAAGTTTTTCATTTTGAGGGATCGCCACTCAATAAAAAGTCAACGCCTCAGGCCTGATTCGAACCGGCACCGCCAATAGACATCAAGTCGGTAAGACTGTATCTCAATCACTGAGCTACGGGCGGCCCATTGATTTCATTAAGTTGTTTTACTAAATAACCATTCCTGTGAAAACTGACATTTTATATTAAATGACCCTATATAAGTACATTTTTAAGCTTCGTAGGAATATTTGGTGATATTTTAAATTATTTTATTATTTTTTCGAATATTTTTAAAATTATATATTTTAGTCCAATTATATATTTCTAATATTTTAGTCCATATTTCTCTTTCAATTTTGGTAATTTTTTGTGTAAATTAAACAAAAAACTCATTTCAATACATACAGTTCTCAAAAACTTTTTAAGTAGCCTAGAATTGCATGTAATGTTACTAAAGTTTATAAACTTATTGTAAGAGATTTTATTGCTATTAAGTAATATATGCACCAATTGCTTCTATGGACTTGGAAACCTATACAAAGGAGAATTAAATTAAATCTGTACCGCTACTTTGTAAGGGAGTACTGTTACTATACCTACGATTGTGCAAGGAGGTGGTTTGGTCAGAATCACGCTCGACCGTCAGATTTTTACCCAATTAAGGGTACCCAATTTAGCAGCCTGCGGTCACAGGAGGATTCCAGAACCCACAAGAGTTGATTCACGGCTACAGTGTACCAGAAAACAATTTTCTACCCAGCCGAATTCGAACTGAGGTCATTGGAGCTAGTACCCACTGCCCTTACCCAGCTGTATTTCACGTTTAAAGTATGGTCTCCTCTGAATTATGCATAGTTTTAGATTTCCTAAAAAAGTTTCAAATGTCGACATATCCTCTCTTGCTCTCCACACACCATAGTAGTAGTATTCGGGAAGTGTTAAATGTAAAACCTTTTAACATGCTAAATGTTAAAAGTATAGTATTGTGAGCAGCTTAAGTTAAAGTCCATGTTAAATGCAGCAGAGCTCCTAACGGATTTTCTGGGAAACTTTTCTGTAATCTTATAATTTTTACGAGATAATAAAATCTTCAGCTTTGTCACATCATCTTTACTTAACCATATATGTTCCTTGTTTCCTCTCCTTATTTTTTTTTTTAAATTATTATTTGTATCCAATACATTATTAGAACTTAAAAAATTAAAACAAAAACAACACAAACCTAAGACGAACTACGAGTAACTAACCTATCAAAACGACAGTGGTGTTACCCATTAATACTCAACTGGTCTGTTGTGACGAAGCAGACTCTCATCCATGTTAAATGTTATATTGTTTTAACATGCTAAAAAAAAAAAAAATACCAGATACCGTTTCCACGGTCTTTTCCACTTGTTTCTAACCTGGCTTCGCCTTCATTGCCTAATAATCCTCCTAGGTGTCTGAAAAGAAGATGGCCTCGAGATCTTCTCTAGAAATGTTATTGGAGTTCTAGATCTACATTTGAGTGCTAATAGACATCTGTACGTCACATATTTCCTGTGATATAGAATTCTCAAAATAAATTAACTAACTACTAATCTTTCAGTTGATTTTTAAGAAATTTTTCTTTTTAAAAAGCTTTATCTCGAGAACTATTGGATGTAAATAGATCTTTTAGGGCTAATATTTCAGCAAATTTGCTCTTCTTTAAACAATGTTCTCTTAGATTTTCTAGTGTTGTGGGTAGTTTTTAAGATATAGAGCTCCGAATGAAAAATTAGTGTATTTTTAAGGTTTTGAAACAGCCGCCATTTTTTATTTTCCCCTACCTATACTTGGCAGACTCATCAATTTTGACTAGTAATTACACCTAGTTTTCATTAAAGTAATCAGAAATTGGAGTAAGATAACTGCCTTTTTTTCCCCGGCTCTTGTATCATTACAAAAGACTGTTCTACATGACTGTAATCAAGCCAATCTGGACATACGGATATGAGCTTTGGAACTTCACTAACCCATCGAATTCCTCCCGAATCCAATCCTTACATTCCAAAATCCTTAATACTCCTGACTTTGTCAGAAATCAAGTCATCCATCATGTCCTCAATGTTCTATGTATTGCCGATATGGCCCGATAAACAGAGAACCAGATACTAATCTTTCCATGATAAACTTCCCAAGCACCCAAACCAACTCGTTTCTAACCTGGCTTCTCCTTCACTACCTAATAATCCTCCTAGACGTCTGAAAAGAAGATGGCCTCGAGATCTTCTCCTCTAGAAATGTTTTTGGAGTTCTATCAATGGGTTTATATCAAATTTACTTGATGTGTATATATGTATACAGTTGTAAATATCAATAAATAAATTATTAAAAATAAAAAAAAAATTATTACTTGTATCCAATACATTATTAGCGCTCAAAAACTTAAAACAAAAACAACACAAACCTAAGACGAACTACGAGTAACTAACCTATCAAAACGGCAGTGGTGTGGAGCTCAAATGGTCAGTCTGTTGAGTGACGTCATCCATTTAGCAGACTTTCATCCATGTTAAATGTTATATCGTTTTAACATGCTAAAAAAAGGAAATAGTTCTCCATTTAACATGTTAAACTTGATATCATGAATATCCCTATAATGGACAATTTTTTAAACCTTCAGGTCACGATTTTGTTTTACTTAATAATATCTACGGAAGGTGACAAAACTGGTTTATAGTTCAAGAGTTTTACCCATTTTAGAATATTTTGAAAATCTGTCTGATATTAAATTTTTTCCCTAGAAAAACGCTTCCTTTAACTTTTCCCGAAAAACAAATAGTTGAAGAGCCATATCTAATAAAAAAAATGAGGTGTAGATATTTTTCATTCTCTGTCATAATGTTCAATTTGTAGATTCAATTTATTTATTTAATTTTTCAGTTTTTTTAGACACTACTTGCATATCTTATATTATACACATCTTCTTACCTACACGATATTATATTCCATCTGTCACTGTTTTCAATCTACTACCATACAATTCCACGAATATCAATCAATTAAAATTTTGTACTATTCAATTATCAGTTATCAATTTTTATCATTTATGATTTAATTCAATATTTTGTATAATTCTAAATTTGTTTGTATACTATTCCTTTTCAATTGTATGTTACTCTAAATGTTGTTGTTATCTCTTTTGTTCTATAGCCCTGATGAAGACCTGAAACTCAGGTCGAAACGTCGGCATAAAATAAATAAATATGGTTTTGTTTATTTATGTTGTTCTTTGCTGACGCACCCCCCGACTAACTTCTCCAATCAAATAAACAAAATATGTTCAACATGTATTAGATTTCCCGCCCTCGTTAAATGTTGTACATTTCTTAATGTAATGAGACCAATATCACACTAGTATTCCCCAGTTCAAAGACCTTCCTCTCACTGACCCTGGGGATAGTAAGGTGTTGGGAAAGGATATGCCGTTACTCCTAGCACCGTTCTAGGTCGGCATACCTTTCTTTAGTATCCCCTGTCTGGAACCTCTCCACTGGCTGGAGGCTTTGTTATTCATCAACGTCTTTTTTTTTTTAAATTATATTATTTCAATTTCTTGAGACAAGTTAATTAATTATTTATTAAATAAATCAAAACTTGTATCCTTTTTTGTCTTAACACTTTTTATTTTTCACCAGTCCAACGTTTCGGCCATTTTGGCCATCCTCAAGGACATCTTCATGTAGATCAGTCTTTTGTAATGGATTACCAATTTAGACAGGTTGTCTAGTAAATGATGTAATAGTCGGAATCTACGAGCAGTTTCTTGTCTTTTTAGTCTTGTATGAGGATTCCATGTCAGTCGTTTGTCGAGATGTAGTCCTAAGTAACG
>NW_027105773.1:215307-241836 GCF_000696795.3 Halyomorpha halys
ATCCTCATACAAGACTAAAAAGACAAGAAACTGCTCGTAGATTCCGACTATTGCAACATTTACTAGCCTATCTAAATTGCCAATCCATTACAAAAGGCTGATCTACATGACTATTAAAAGGCCTATCTGGACATACGGAGTTGAGCTTTGGGGCTCCACTAAACCATCAAATTCCTCCCGAATCCAATCCTTACAGTCCAAAATCTTATCCTTAATGCTACTTACTTTGTCACAAATCAAGTCATCCATCAGGACCTCAATGCTGCCAATTTGGCCAAAACCAGATACCATTCCTTCCATGGAAAACTTCCCAACCACCCAAATCCACTTGTTTCTAACCTGGCTTCTCCTTCATTACCTAATAATCCTCCTAGTCGTCTGAAAAGAAGATGGCCTCAGGATCTTCTCTTCTAGAAATGTTATTGGAGTTCTATCAATGGGTAGATTCTCCAATGTTTGTATCATGTCACTATCTCACCTACAGCAAATTTACTTGTTGTATATGTAAAATGTCATTAGAGTGCTACCAATGGGTAGTTTCTCTACACGCCTGTAACACTCCAATTTAACTTAGATCAGATTACTAAATGTATTATAATGTACAGTTGTATATAGCAATAAATAAATATTTAAAAAAAATATATATATATATTTTCGCCAATCAACAGTAATGGTAGAGGAAAAGATTAAGTAACTAGGTTTATATGGTGTTAAAACGATTGAGGAATAAGTTTTTAAATACATTAATAAAAAAAATCAGTGATATGATTTCAGAGGATCAATAATAATATTTCAGCAAATTTACTCTTCTTTGAATAATGTTCTCTTAGATTTTGTAATGTTGTGGGTAGTTATTAATATATAGAGCTCCGAATGAAAAATTAGTGTATTTTTAAGGTTTTGAAACAGCCGCCATTTTTTATTCCCCCTACCTATACTTGGCAGACTCATCAATTTTGACTAGTAATTATACCTAGTTTTCATTAAAGTAATCAGAAATTGGGGTGAGATAACTGCCTTTTTTTCTTCCCGGCTCTTGTACTATTACAAAACTCTACATGACTGTAATCAGGCCAATCTGGACATATGAGCTTTGGAGCTTCACTAACCCATCGAATTCCTTCCGAATCCAATCCTCACAGTCAAAAATCTTTAATACTCCTGACTTTGTCAGAAATCAAGTCATCCATCATGTCCTCAATGTTCCATGTATTGCCGATATGGCGAGAACCAGATACTAATCCTTCCATGATAAACTTCCTAACCACCTTAACCCACTTTTTTCTAACTTGGCTTTTTCTTCATTGCCTAATAATCCTCCTAGGCGTCTAAAAAGATGATGGCCTCAAGATCTTCTCTTCTAAAAATGTTATTGATGTTCTATCAATGGGTAGATTCTTCACATGTTTATACAACAGCAAATTTACTTGTATATATTTTATACAGTTGAAAATAACCATAAATAAATAATAAAAAAAAGTTTCTAATCCATCAAGGTCTTTGGATAGTTACAAATTGTATAAAATATATTTCAAATATTTATTAATAAAGTTTTGATATTGATAAGTATTTTATTTCCTGGTGGCAGCGCAGGTGAAGAGAGACTGAACCGTTGGCGGCGGTGACCTATGAACTTTCCAGTGCTACTTCAACCATTGATCACAGCTCTGTCCAAGGGGAATGATTCAACATCTAGAAAATACGTTCTTTATTTAAATTTTACTATTATGTTAGGTTTATAATGTTATAAACTAAAACATATTGTAATTAAAATATCTCATTAGAAGTGCAAAACATAAAATGACGATTTTAAAATAATGTTAACCTTAAATAATTAGTAATTATTTATACGAAAGAACACTAAATTATGATTACACGAACTTAAAAAAAAAATAGTACTTTTCTGATATATGATTATTATCGGCGCGACAGACGTAGAGGTCCAAGGCCTTGCACTATGCACTAAGAAAATACATCGTGCATTTCTTGACTTAGCTTTTTCATAGGGTGGGTTCGTCACTCCCACGCCTATTTTTGTGAGTGCCACCCATTGGCTGACGGGCCTCACTTATGCCCGAGGGGAGGTTGTCAGTGAGCTTTGTATTATTTTATGGCTGAAAAAAGCCCGGGTGGGGCCGGACAACCATTGGGTTGATAGGCAGGCGCATTGCCACCTTCGCCCCCTGATATATTAATAATAATAATCTTTATTTATTCTGGGATTTATCTCTTTAGAAAATTTTTTAAAGAGCCAAAATTAGGCTTTAGAGCCTTAGAGTAAATTACAAAATAGAGATGAAATTACAAGATGTCATAAAATAAAATAGTACAATAAATTTAAAAAGATACAAATAAACAACAATAATTATTAGAATATATAAAATAATATTAAAACAAATAAAACAAAACCACTCGTTATATCATAAAACATAAGATGACTTCTGATAGTAAATAAAAATAAAGATAAAAAATCAAATACAATTAAAATAAAAAATAATAAATGAGAAATCATGGCTGGTACACTCAAGTCCCATCCTATCTAATCACCTACTAGTCAACTTATCTAATATTAATGTGGAGGCGTTCTGGTCAAGAGTACATAACAGATCTATTGGAACCATATCATTAAGCACAAACAATTCGATATGATGAAGTATACAGTCTAATCAGATCTATCAGAGAGAGAGTGTTAAAAGTACACAGTTTAACAATGCTCTGAGTATTGATAACTTATCATTATTATTATTATTACTATATAAGTTCATTACGTATTCTAAATTAGGTGTTTACGGTTGATATTTATGTGTTTGGGCGAAACGTACAAGATATCTTCCTGATCTTGCCCTCTCTAGATATTATTCTCTGAAAATCTAAATTCTTGTTTCGAAAAAAAATTAAATACAAAAAACTATCATATTTTTTTCGCAATCTATTCCCTGAAAGAATGTGGATTTTCATTCAGAATACCATCTAATATTGGACATAGGAAACGACAGCCTGTGTTGAGCTGGAGTTATTAATTATTCTCTCCCCATACGGAATAATAAAATAGTTTCCTCTCTCATTATTCATGGGGTCTTTTGTGGTTCCTATTAACTTTTGATATTATCTCTGATTTTATTTACAAAATAATATCGCCTCCATCTCCATTTTGTATTATTCCATATCTGAACCTGTGAACCCACTAATAAATTTTTGATTTGGCACGGATAAGAATTTTGTTTTTTAAGTGAAAGATAAAAGGTTAAGTAATCAGGGAAAAAGAATTCGCATCGTACATCCTGGTAAGTAAAAATTTTTAAAATTATATTTTTATTTTTCTGTTGCTATAATAATTTATATTCCTACTTTTTTTTTTTTTAATTCTAAACTTTATTTATTGATAAATATTAGAATCTGCCACAAAGTTATTAATAGTGATAACTGATCACATTCATACTAAAATTTAAAGCAATAATTAAAATAAATGAAAAAGTACATAAAAATAGATTAAATCTTTCTGGAAATATAAACAGAAGGAAAAAAAATGAACAAAATTAAACTATTTACATAAAGAGAGAAAAAATATATAATGATAACAAAAATAAATAAATAAAATAAACATTAATTACTAGTCACATCCACACTCTTATATACAATATTTACATTATTAAGATGAGAATATTCGAGCCCACTCTATCCTCCACGTGTGAGGGGTAGAGCAGGGCTCTTTGAGAACCCTGGGCATCCCTCTCACTGCGTCACTGGCAATGATCCAGTGGAGAATGAGTAAGAGCGCTAAAGTTAAGTGTTTGTGGAAGGATTCAACTTTAGAGCACCATCTGACCATTGCTAGAACTCCAATCGTCCATTTTATTTTACAACAAGTCTCTTAGCCATTGCCGTTTCAACCTTCGAGGTGGATTGTAGAGATGGGTGGAACTAGATAAGGAGTGAACCAAAGGATTGGGATGATTAGAAAGGTTAATATTGAATTCTGAGAATCTGTTTGGTTATGTTGCTTACTGAAATTCATATTTTAAGTTTTGTTGAGGAGCGAATAACGAGTTTCAACCATTTAACTACCGAGTATATAACAAATAAGAAAAACAATGGTTTCACCAAATAGAACTTGCTTTCGTAGAACTAGTCCAATGATTTAGTTATAAATGGAATATGTAGTAAGGAAAAGTATTGCGATCTTTAAAAAATTCGAATTCGAGATTGGGACGAAAATACATGTTTTGAAGTTCTACAGCCTACTTTAAAAACAAAAATTCGTACGAAACTGAAATCATATATTTATGGAGGGTGTCTGCCTGGGATATAGCCCGCTAATTATGTCCTCAAGTTTTGAGTACGTCAGTGGAATCGTGGTCAAGTTATCTCTTTTATTTTATTAAATAATCCAAGACCAGAATGAGAGAAAATTATAAAAAAAAAAATTATTTTTCAGTTGCTATCAAAATAGTTATTTAGGATTCTTGAGGTGGAAATGACAAATATTAATTTGTTTCCTGCCGAGAATAAAACATCTCAACAAATGATAACCAAGTATTCATAAAATTCTTTAATATTTTCTATTTATCTAGTTTTTATTATTGCAATCAATGGAATACATTATTTTTTTTTCAAATAAACAAAATTAAATTAATTTAGAGGAACATTGTTAGAAAATCGTCAATTAAGTCCCATCAACTAATTTTGAAGAGGATAAGACCTTTCTCAAATTGAAGACCATTTAATTTTACATTGACAAGGCCAGTTTAATCAAAATCGTTGGAAGCTTTTTCGAGAAAATCAAAAAAATATGAAAAATCTATTCAATAAAGTGGTAGCTGAAAGAAGTTTCTGACCTTTACCTTCGTAGGAATAGTTTTCATGATATTTGCTAAAATAAATTGATTCATAGTTGTTCAGACAATAAATTTGGTTTATGAAAAACTTTATTTCGGAAACCATTGGATGTAATGATGTCTGCTAGCGCTCAAATCAAAGCTAGTTAAATTTACAACAAAATATTTAATGATGTTTATCTTTGTAGGAGTAGTAGTTTTTATGATATTTGACAAAATAAACTCACAAAATGTTAATTTCTAGTTGTTCGTATAAAATGTATTTTTGAAAAAATATATCTCTAGATCCATAAGACGCACATATGTCTTCCAATATTCAAAATAAAGGAAATTTAACTTACTATAAACTAGTTTATGACACTTATCTTTGTAGGGGTAGTAGTTTTATGATATTTACATATGAATATAAATTTGTCCGAACAACTATAAATAAATTTATTTTAGCAAATTAATCGTGTAAACTATTACTCCTACGAAGATAAACATCATAAAATACTTTATAGCTCATTAAACTAGCTTTAATTTGAGTGCTAATAGACATCTGTACGTCAAGTGGTTTTTGAGATATAGATTTTTCAAAATAAATTCTCTAATTACTGATCTTTTTGTACGTCCAACACAACATTTTTATGAAATGTTGCTTTTTAAAAAGCTATATCTCGAAAACTATTTAACGTAAATAACTCTATTAGGGCTCATATTTTAGCAAATTTACTCTTCTTAAAATGACGTTCTCTTAGCTTTCTTGTGTTGTTCCTACTTTTTAAGATATAGAGTTGCGAATGAAAAATTGTTCTTTTTTACCGCTTTGAAACAGCCGCCATTTTTTTATTTCTCTACCTATACTTGGTAGACTCACCAATTTTGACTATTAATTATATATAGTTTTCTTTAAAGTAATCAAAAATTGGGGTGAGATAACTGCCTTTTTTCTTCTCTTGGGCTCTTGTACTATTATTCGCGATGAAGATGACTAGGCAGAAAAATTGTAGTGCAGTAGCCGACTATGCAGTGCACATTGCTAGAACGCTCAGAGCGGAAGAAACAAGAGGACAGGCAATGGCCTAGCTTAAATAAGATGTAGAAGGAATCTCACACTGTTTTGTAGATATCTTACTTGTTATACTTCTTCTAATGAATGATGTTTCCCCAACCAAAGAAAACAAAAAAAAACACGAAACTAGGGTTTTTGGACATTAGGGACCTCACGGAACATGCGTTCCCATCAAAAACTAGAATTCTTAATTTTGCATGATAACAATAATTTTCTTTATGTATGTAGAATGTATTCCATATATAAGTATGCAGGATGTATTCCATATATAAGTATGCAGGATGTATTCCATATATAAGTATGTAAGATGTATTCCATATATAAGTATGCAGGATTTATTCCATATATAAGTATGTAGGATGTATTCCATATATAAGAATGCAGGATGTATTCCATATATAAGTATGTAAGATGTATTCCATATATAAGTATGTCGAATGTGTTCCATATATAAGTATGTAAGATGTATTACATATATTAGTATGCAGAATGTATTTCATATATAAGTATGCAGGATGTATTCCATATATAAGTGAGTGAAAGTAACACATATTTCACTATGTAAGGTGCGCGTTCCGTGAAATATTTTTTATAGATATTATGTATCGTAATATTATGTATAGATATTTATTGTTTTACGAAAAAAACTTAACAAAGAGAGAAATCGAATGTTAAAGGTATAATATTATCAAATCCCGGTATTTTTCTGGCCTTAATCATTCCTCTACGAATTTTAGATACACCATACACATTGTTATCGTGCATATTTCTCATATGCCAGTTTGTTGAGTGAATCATTCGCAATACTTCTTAAATTGGATTTTCAAACAACGAACATGTCTCCTTGTATGTTTTATAAATAATTAGGTAACTACTAGTCAACACGATAAGAGGCAAAAAGATTAGACTCTGAAACATGTTTCTATAATTAGTCCATGAGTAATCTAACGTCGGGCAGCTTACAGTTGATAGGCCATTATCAAGAGAAGAGATTAATCATGGAACAAAACATCTGTATTTTTGATTATCATATATTCATGAGCATTGGATATACATTCCCGTTTAGAAAAGACGATCTGTACACCCCATTGACTGAGTAAGCTTAAGAATTTATTTTTTTGTCGGTTTGCTCTACAGACCATGTAGCTCTTTGGCCACCCTAACCAGCCTCCTCCATGCCTGCACATGCACTCTACATGCAGCTCTCTCGCATTTTTGTCAATTCTGTATATGCATCTGGTTTTTGGTCTTCCACGTGGTCTCTTGCCAACTATATTGTTAGCATTTTTCTTTCCAAAAAGCGAAAACTGACTTCGTTCATGTGACACATCAGATTCTTTGCCTCCAATAATGCACAAACCCAATATCCCAGAAATAAACACCAACAGGACACCCACAAAGGTGACCAAGGACTAGAAAAAGCAGGAAAGCTACTGAAAGAAAATCGATTCAATAAAGTGGCAATTCCCGTCGATCGATTTTAGCGAAAAAAATGCTGTCATATCCCAGGCAGACACCCTCCATAAATATATGATTTCAGTTTCGTACGAATTTTAGTTTTTGAAGTAAGCTGTAAAACTTCAAAACATTTATTTTCGTCCAAATCTCGAATTCGAAATTTTTAAAGATAACAATACTTTTTCTTACTACATATTCCACTTATAAGTAAAACATGTGAAAGCAAATTCTATTTGGTGAAACTTTTATTCTCAAGAAAACTTAAAAAAATAAAAGAGATAACTTGACCACGATTCCACTGACGTACTCAAAACTTGAGGACTTAATTAGTGGACTATATCCCAAGCAGACCTCCTCCATAAATATATGATATTTCAGTTTCGTACGAATTTTTGTTTTTAAAGTAGGCTGTAGAACTTCAAAACATGTATTTTCATCCAAATCTCGAATATAAAACTACTACTTCTACAAAGATAAACATCATTAACTATTTTATTGTAAATTTAACTAGCTTTGATTTGTGCGCTAGCAGACATCAGTACATCCAATGGTTTCCGAAATAAAGTTTTTCATAAACCAAATTTATTGTCTGAACAACTATAGAATCAATTTATTTTAGCACATATCATGAAAACTATTCCTACGAAGGTAAAGGTCATAAACTTCTTTCATAAACCACTTTATTGAATAGATTTTTCATATTTTTTTGATTTTCTCGAAAAAGCTTCCAACGATTTTGATTAAACTGGCCTTGTAAATGTAAAATTAAATGGTCTTCAATTTGAGAAAGGTCTTATCCTCATTAAAATAAGTTGATGGGACTTAATTGACCATTTTCTAACAATGTTCCTCTAAATTAGTTTAATTTTGTTTATTTGAAAAAAAAAAATAATGTATTCCATTGATTGCAATAATAAAAACTAGATAAATAGAAAATATTAAAGAATTTTATGAATACTTGGTTATCATTTGTTGAGCTGTTTTATTCTTGGCAGGAAAAAAAATTAATATTTGTCATTTCCACCTCAAGAATCCTAAATATGTATTTTTATAGCAACTGAAAAATAATTTTTTTTTTTTTAGAATTTTCTGTCATTCTGGTCTTGGATTATTTTAAAAAAATAAAAGAGATAACTTGACCACGATTCCACTGACGTACTCAAAATTTGACGACTTAATTAGCGGGCTATATCCCAGGAACACACCCTCCATAAATATATGATTTCAGTTTCGTACGAATTTATGTTTTTAAAGTAGGCTGTAGAACTTCAAAAAATTGTATTTTCGTCCAAATCTCGAATTCGAATTTTTTAAAGATCGCAATACTTTTCCTTACTACATATTCCATTTATAACTAAATCATTGGACTAGTTCTACGAAAGCAAGTTCTATTAGGTGAAACCATTGTTTTTCTTATTTGTTATATACTCGGTAGTTAAATGGTTGAAACTCGTTATTCGCTCCTCAACAAAACTTAAAATATGAATTTCAGTAAGAAACATAACCAAACAGATTCTCAGAATTCAATATTAACCTTTCTAATCATCCCAATCCTTTGGTTCACTCCTTATCTAGTTCCACCCATCTCTACAATCCACCTCGAAGGTTGAACGGCAATGGCTAAGAGACTTGTTGTAAAATAAAATGGACGATTGGAGTTCTAGCAATGGTCAGATGGTGCTCTAAAGTTGAATGCTTCCACAAACACTTTAGCGCTCTTACTCATCCTCCACTGGATCATTGCCAGTGACGCAGTGAGAGGGATGCCCAGGGTTCTCAAAGAGTCTTGCTCTACCCTTACACGTGGAGGATAGAGTGGGCCCGAGGATTCTCATGTTAATTTAAATAAGAGAGTAGTAATGTGACTAGTAATTAATGTTTATTTTATTTATTTATTTTTGTTATCATTATATTTTTTTTTCTCTCTTTATGTAAATAGTTTAATTTTGTTTATTTTTTCCCTTCTGTTTATATTTCCAGAAAGATTTAATCTATTTTTATGTACTTTTTCATTTATTTTAATTATTGCTTTAAATTTCAGTATGAATGTGATCAGTTATCACTATTAATAACTTTGTGGCAGATTCTAATATTTATCAATAAACAAGTTTTGAATTAAAAAAAAAAAAAGTAGCAACATAAATTATTATAGCAATAGAAAAAAAAAAATATAATTTTAAAAGTTTTTACCTTCCAGGATGTATGAAGCGAATTCTTTTTCCCTGATTGCATTACATTTTATCTTTCACTTAAAAAACAAAATTCTTATTCATGCCAAATCAAAAATTTATTAGTGGGTTCACAGGTTCAGATATGGAATAATACAAAATGGAGATGGAGGCGATATTATTTTGTAAATAAAATCAGAGATAATATCAAAAGTTAATAGGAACCACAAAAGACCTCATGAATAATGAGAGAGGAAACTATTTTATTATTCCATATGGGGAGGGAATAATTAATAACTTTAACTCAACACGGGATATCGTTTCCAATGTCCAATATTGGATGGGATACAGAAGAAAATACACATTCAGGCAATATATTGCGAAAAAATATGATAGTTTTTTGTATTGAATTTTTTTTTCGCAATAAGAATTTAGATTTTCAGAGGATAATATCTAGAGAGGGCGAAATGAGGAAGAGATCGGTACGTTTCGCTCATATCACGTAAATATCAACCTTAAACATCTAATTTAGAATACGTAATGAACATATATAATAATAATAATAATAATGATAAGTTATCAAGACTCAGAGGATTGTAAACACTCTCTCTCTCTCTCTGATAGATCTGATTAGAATGTATACTTCATCATATCGAATTGTTTGTGCTTAATGATATGACTCCAATAGTTCTGCTATGTCCTCTTGAACAGAAGGCCTCAATATTAATATTAGATAAGTTGACTAGTAGGTGATTAGATAGGATGGAACTTGAGTGTATACCAGCCATGATTTCTCTAAGGATGGTAACTTCGTCCTTCCGAATCTTATTCCTGTAGGTACGAAGAAGGAATGCTAGTCCGGAGGTTAGCATGCCGCCGGGTCATGGAGGCGGTAAAGTTAGCAACGAAACAGAATTATAAACTGCTCTACAGTCTGTAAATTACTTTTACTTTACATTTGCTATCTTAGATATATTCTTGAATAATTAATGCGGTAAAGTTAGCCACGAAACAGAATTATTGGTCTGATCTCTCATTAGAGTCTAATATTGAATTTGTTTAGCGGGTCACTGAAGAGGATCTAGGAGGGTGAGCGAATTTGTTGATCGGGTGAATCAAAAAATTGTGAAAGGGTGAAATTGGAGGAGCAGAAATGAGAAGGAAAAATAGGAATGAATTGAAACATTTGTATTTGTTGTACAGACCGGAATTGAATGTAAAACGAAACTGTAGGGGGAAAAAATTGTTTATTATATCCTATTATTGTATCTCTTTTTTTCTGATTATACCATGTATGTGCAATTTATATATGTCCGATTACGGATTGATAAGTATGCTGTGTGAGATAGCAACCTGATGTATTTGGGCAGCATAGATAAATAAAGTATTTCTCTCTCTTGTTCTACAGTCTGTAAATTACTTTTACATTTGCTATATTAGATTTATTCTTGAATAATTAAAAATAATTTATTTAATGACTAAAATCAATATAAATATTCAAGATCTTGTTTATTTCATTAAAAGGATTTAGTGAATGACATAAATTCTTTCTTATTAAAAAACAATATTTTATTTAATATCATCAGCAACGTTTCGGGAGATTTCCCCCATCTTCAGGCTGTTGTAACATAGTCATGCTGTAGCACAATTCGTAGATTTTGCAAGAATTTTGTATTAATATTATTCATATGGTCTTCATTCATAACCGTATTGTTTTTCTAAATTTAATAATCCTTTATGCTGGAAGAGTCTTATGGAATTAAAAGGATTTAGTGAATGACATAAATTCTTCCTTATTAAAAAATAATTTAAAATAATCAATATAAATATTCAAGATCTTGTTTATTTCATTCCTATTTCATTCCAAACAAGAAGGTAAAAAAAAACAAGTTGATCAACGTAAACAAGAAGCTTATATAATCTTCCAGTTTATAGGATCAAATGAGATACAACGTATTAATTTCATTCGTCCAATAAGTAAAAAATAAAATGAATTTATTCCGTTACCACTAATTTATAACTAAAGTTTTTAACTAGGTATGGTATTTTCATGTAAATTAAAAATCAAAATATGTGCATATAAATGTATCTACTTTTACATAAATATGTAATGAAAATATAAAAATATTTAATTTAAAAAAGTCTAAAAAAAAATAAATAACTATTTTGTTGAAAGATTTTTTTAATAATTAAAGATAATTATATTTAATTGTAAATGATTATTTTAATTTGTGGTCTTTATCGTATATGAAGTACATCTAGCATGTTTTAGGATATACGAACAACTGAGGACTAAAATTTGTAAGAGAAAATAAGTGGGAGAGGGTAGCTCATTGGTAAGGCAATGGACCACTAACTCCAAGTATTCGGGCTGGAATCCGCCTGTGGTAGATAATTATTATCTGTCACCTGTAGCCGTTGAGTTAGCTCTGTGGGTTCGGGAGCCCTCCAGGATCCACCTAGCCTCATAAAGTAGGTCCTCATTCGGACCAAACCACCTCCTTGCACAACCGTTGGCCCAGTAAAAGTACTTCCTTACAAAGTACTGCACCACTGACCATTCATGAGTTGTAACGATATAGATTTAATTTAATTTAAAAGAAAATATAGAAGGAGAGAAAATCGGCGTTGAAACTAAAATTTAACTGCAAGTTAAAAGATTCAACAATAATAAAACCAATGGAATTCTAAAAACATTAAAAGAGCTAGGAATAACATCGAAATTATTTACTTTCTAATACGTAATGCTATATGTTTAATTTATAATTTCTGTGAAATAACTTATTAATTTTTCAATAGAGGTATTCATGACGTGTTAAATGTAAAAGGTTTTAATATGTTAAATATTTAAAGTATAGGATTGTGAGCTGCTCAATTTAAAATACATGTTATATATTAAATGCAGAGGAGCTCCTAGTAGATTTTCTACGTAACTTGTTTCATAACCTTGTAATGTTTACGAGAAAATAAAATCTCCAACGGTTTCGTCACATCTTCTTTCCTCCACCTCACTTGTTCTTGTTTCTTCTCCTAGTTGTTTTTTCCGTTACTATATTATTATTTTCTGCATCTCTTCATTAGGGTTTAACGCGTTACTGTTTAGAACCTTCATAGGTTCTATGATGTATGAAAGAAATATTGCGCAAAGTTGTGTTTCTGAAGAATATATAAGGGATTAATAAATATTTTTATGATAGAAAAATAAAATTATAAATTATTTATAACCATTTGTTTATAAAATTAATAATAAATTAATTTAGTTGATTGATCGCGTGGATGAATAAATAGTCATTGTTTAATTTAGGTATTCCCCGGAGTAAAAATTGGGGGATATTACCCAAATTAATTATTATACTGGTAAGCTGGTTCAAATTAATAATGGTAATAATGGAGTGGACTGTATTTAAATAACTTGATATCATATGGTTTTAAAATGAAATAACCTCTATTCTCATTAAAGTTTTCTGACACAATTTGTTGTAAGGTTTGTGCAAAATAGTTACAATATATGTTAGTTGGTTAGTTGTAAATCTGGGTTTATTACATTAATTAAAGAAGATTACAGTTTACTTGGTGGTTTCTATGGAGCTTGAAGGTTGGTTCTAATGTGCATGTGATTCTGGAAGTAGGGTTCTCTCTTCTCATCCTCCTGCCGCCGCCGCCTCCTTCGCCTGAGTCGAAGGATTTACTCCCTCATCATTATGAGAAGAGACCTTATTGAAGAGTTCTGAACTCTTCTTCTCCGGTACAGGTCACGATGGCTTCTTTACTGGTACTCACTCCTTTGTTTTGGGAACCATGATGGCTGCCCAGGCTTCTTACTGCATATCTTTGCCACTAGATGGGATCATGAATTTCCTTTCAGAAGTGAGGGGGGGCCTTACTTAAACAGTCATAAAACACACCCTCTTTTTACTTCTTACCTGGTCATTTCTGACGTACAGGGAAGGAGGTGAAATTCTAGATATCATCGATATATTCTGACTAGTACTGGAGAATCTGGTTTTAATTCCATGGGACCACCAAGAAATAAAGTCAACCCACCCAGGCCAGAATCGATACAAGAAGTTGCTAATGTGACGCCTCGATTCCCCTAGCTAAACCGTATCTTCAGAATACACTTATGCCAAAGATGTTTCCAGCCATTCCCAAGCCGTCTCCAGGACCTCGCTTAGACTCATTGAGGATTTTCCGCTTTCTCTTCGATCCTATTGGACGGTGAAAGGAACTCGTTTACCATCGATACCACCATCTCCCGAAGAGCTAATGAGATCGTGATGTCCTCCTTGATCCGCTAGAGGTGGCTGGCCACGGCATTGCCAGTCTGGCCTCTTCTTCCAATGAGGCCACAGGAAATTAAGGCAGGAACGGTAAGGAATGCGTCTAAATAGGAAAGAAAGAAATTACAATTTTTGTAATGTATGGAACAGCAGGTATCCAATTTCTAAAAAGCCTATAAAAAAAAAGTATATATGTATTTCTATTTAATTACAAGAATATTTCAGATTAGCTGTTTTGCAAAAAACAAAACAAAAAAAAAAATAACCCAAAAAAAACCGTTTGCAAAACTGTGCTACACTATTGTCACTTACTGTAATTAATTTTATACTTTTTGAATAAGAGTTTTTGAAAGTTTATTTATTGATATTTACAACTGTAACAAAATATATACAACTAAATATAATAATAATAGTTTTGACAGGATACAGACATGTGGAGAATCTACCCACTCATAGAATATAAAAATCTTTATGAATAATTTTATTTATGACAAAGTAAGGAGCATTAAGGATTTTTGGTTCTAAATTAAATAGTAAAAAAAAAAATTACCATTTGCTTCACACCCAAAAACAAGTAACAACATGAGAAATGGCCGAATTGGCCGAAATGTTGGAAAGTTGATAATATATTAACGGTATTCTTGATATTTAGTTTAACATGTTAAAGCGTGTTACATTGAAAAAACTCGTGTTAAATGGAGAAATGTTTCCTTCTTTTAGCATTTTAAAACGGTATAACATATAACATGAGGGGTATTCATGATGTTGTGTTAAATGTAAAATGTTTTACCATGTTAAATGTTATAAGTATAACATTGTGAGCAGCCCTATTTAAAGTCATGTTAAACGTTAAATGCATAAGAGCCCCTAGCGGATTTTCTCAGCAACTTTTTTGATAAGCCTTAATGTTTATAACCTTACCTTCCAGAGCCTCATATTATTGTTTACTTCGAATTTGATTTAAGTTTCAGTTTGGATTTAAGCAATTCATTACAACATGCCTAGAGTGAGTGAAAAGTGGAATTTGTGTGAAAGTTTAGCTTTTGAGTGTCTTATTGATCTTCAAACTTGTGAGGAAGAGAATGAAGATGAGCTAATTGACAATTGTGTTGAAAGTTTTTGAGTTTAGGTTGTTACTAATTTTCAATATTTTATTGTGCATCTTTGAATAATATTATTATGTTCTAAGAAAAATGATATCAAATAAAAGTTATGTCTATAACCCACTTTTTTAGTATTTATTGTATTAATGAACCCATTATCCTTCTATCTTCAAACCTTATGTATTGTTTAAGAATAAAATCACTTATTTTCAGTAATTTCTTTGAAAAATTTTCTAACAAGCATATATATTGTATGTTACATGTCACGTAAAAGTTAATTTAAATAGCTACAAAATGTCACTCCTCCCATGTTTCTACCATAATCATGAGTGGAGCTATTTGTATTTAAAAAACTAGCCATTTAAACGAAAGAACTAACCTGACACAACAAACAAAAATGGTGGCGAGCTCACCTGGTGTATTGTGTGACGTCATTCTCCATTTAACAGACCAAGTAACAGACTCTCGGCCATGTTACATGTTATTTCGTTTTACCACGGCAAAAGAAGGCAATTTTTTTCCATTTAACATGAGTTTTTCCATTTAACATGTTAAACTAAATATCATGAATACCCCTATTGTTGAGAGTCTGTTAAATGTAGAGTGACGTCACGTAACAGACCAGCTGAGCTCGTCACTGTTTTGTTTGTTGTCGTAGTAACAAGCAATGCAGCATTATACATATTACTTGCTCTTAGTTTGTGTTTTGATTGTGTTAGTATTGGTTTGGATGTTTTTATAACTAATAAAGCAATGGATGACAATAATAATAGTGTAATGACAGTTGACAATTAGCTCATCTTGATTCTCTTCCTCACAAGTTAGAAGACCAACCAGACACTCAGTGGCACAAGTTACACACAACATCTAATTACTTATTCAATTAAAGCATGTTGTAATCAATTACCTTCTGCAAAACTTTTAAGTACACTATTATACGAAGTTTTGAAGGAAAGGTTATAAAACTTGCTCAGAAAATCCGCTAGATGTTATACATTTAACATGATTTTAAACAGGGCTGCTCACAATTCTATACTTATAACATTTAACACATCATGAATACTCATAATAGAGTGTGGAGACTTAACATGGATTTAAATTGATTTATTTATTCAAGAAAAAAAAATAGATATTTTCTTTAATAACAAATACCAAATTCGATAATAAAAATACTTGAGTTTAAAATAGTAATATATATTCAATATACTGAAAGATGATTACGAGAACGTATCTTTTATTTAACCCATGACAAACAACTTCTCTCTATTGTTTTTTAAACTGAGAAATAGACAGACAACTTCTTAACGTCTCACTCCATACACATATCTTCTTCATTTTCTCCTCACTACGCACTCGTAGTTACCAGCATTCTGGCCATCTTCGCCAGCCAAATCATCTTAGCCACGGCGGGCGGACTTCTTCACTCACCCTCCAAGAGGGCAAGCCGGGCGGACGTACGTCCCTTTTGTGGATCTACTTCCACGAGAATATTCACTCAGAACAACCTCAACCGGGGTCCCACCAATCACCGGTGAAATAAGACCTTTTTTTTATCTTTTGTTCAATTAATTTAATTTTATGATAGTGTTAAGCTTTCCTTTTGTTTCTAGTTATATATTTTGTGTCCCTTCTTATTATGTTTACTTATTCAAAAATACAAAAATAACAAAATTCGACTATTCTTTCCTTTTCACGGTTGGGCTAGTAAAGGTTCCTTTTTGAACCCCTACCCGCCGTAACAGATAGGAAGCTCGACGATTCCGACTATTACAGCACTTACTAGACAAACGGTCTAAACTTCTAATTTATTATAATACTTGATTATAATGAGGATTTTATGGACGTTCGAAGTTGAGCTTTGTAGAAAACAATTGGTCACGAGATTACTAAACATTTTCAAATACGATAAATAATTGTATAAAAGTTTATCCACAATTTTTTAACTTATATAATATATCGGAAAGTACTAATTTTTTTAAAGTTCATGTTAAAATAATTTTAGTGTTCTTTCGTATAAATAATTACTAATCATCGAAGGTTAACATTATTTTAAAATCGTTATTTTATGATTTGCACTTCTAAGAGATATTTTAATTACAATAGTTTTGGTTTAAAATATTATAAACCTAATATAATAGTAAAATATAAAATAAAGAACGTATTTTCTAGATGTTGAATCATTCCTCTTGGTCAGAGCTGTGATCAATGGTTGAAGTAGCACTGGAAAGTTCATAGGTCACCGCCGCCAACGGTTCAGTCTCTCTTCACCTGCGCTGCCACCAGGACATAAAATACTTATCGATATCAAAACTTTATTAATTAATATTTAAAATATATTTTACACAATTTGTGACTATCTAAAGACCTTGATGGAATAGAAACTTTTTTTTATTATTTATTTATTGTTATTTTCAACTGTATAAAATATATACAAGTAAATTTGCTGTTGTATAAACATGTGAGGAATCTACCTATTGATAGAACATCAATAACATTTTTAAAGGAGAAGATCTCGTGGCCATCTTCTTTTCAGACGCCTAGGAGGATTATTTGGTAATGAAGGAGAAGCCAAGTTAGAAAAAAGTGGATTTAGATGGTTAGGAAGTTTATCATGGAAGGATTGGTATCTGGTTCTGGCCATATCGGCAATACATGGAACATTGAGGACATGATGGTTGACTTGATTTCTGACAAAGTTAGAAGCATTAAGGATTTTGGACTGTGAGGATTGGATTCGGGAGGAATTCGATGGTTTAGTGGAGCTCCAAAGCTCATATCCGTATATCCAGATTGACCTTATTACAGTCATGTAGACCAGTCTTCCGTAATAGTACAAGAAGAGCCGGGAAGAAAAAAAGGCAGTTATCTCACCCCAATTTCTGATTACTTTAATGAAAACTAGGTGTAATTACTAATCAAAATTGATGAGTCTGCCAAGTATAAGTAGGGGGAATAAAAAATGGTGGCTGTTTTAAAACCTTAAAAATACACTACTTTTTCATTCGGAGCTCGATATCTTAAAACTACCCACAATACAAGAAAATCTAAGAGAACATTATTTAAAGAAGAGTAAATTTGCTGAAATATTAATCCTAAAAGAGCTATTTACATCCAATAGTTCTCGAGATAAAGCTTTTTAAAAAGCAAAATTTCTTAAAAATCTACTGAAAGTTAGTTAATTAACTAGTAGTAGTTAGTTAATTTATTTTGAGAATTCTATATCTCAGGAAATATGTGACGTACAGATGTCTATTAGCACTTAAATTAAAGCTAGTTTAATGGACTATAAAGAAGTTTATGATGTTTATCTTCGTAGGAGTAATAATTTACATGAAATTAGCTAAAATAAATTGATTTATAGTTGTTCGGACAATAAGTTTGATTTATGAAAAACTTCATTTCAGAAACCATTGGACGTACAGATGTCTGCCAGCGCTCAAATTAAAGCTAGTTAAATTTAATACAAAATAGTTAATTATGTTTATTTTTGTAGGGATAGTAGTTTTTATGATATTTGACAAAATAAACTCACAAAATGTTAATTTCTAGTTGTTCGTATAAAATGTTGGATTTTTAAAAAAATATATCTCTAGATTCATAAGACGTATATATTTCTTCCAACACTCAAAATAAAGGAAATTTAACTTACTATAAAGTAGTTTATGACACTTATCTTCGTAGAGGTAGTAGGTTTTATGATATTCACAAATGAATATGAATTTCGCAAATGAAAATTTGTCCGAACAACTATAAATCAATTTATTTTAGCAAATTTCATGTAAACTATTACTCCTACGAAGATAAACATCATAAAATACTTTATAGCTCATTAAACTAGCTTTGATTTGAGTGCTAACATCTGTACGTTAAATGGTTTTTGAGATATAAATTTTTCAATAAATGTTCCTTATGTAACCGATCTAGCCCGAACCCGATATTATTCCATCTATAATAAACTCCCTAACCACCTAAACCCACTTGTTTCTAACCTTGCTTCCTCTTCCATTCATGGCAATCCTCCGAGGCGCCTGAAAAGAAGATGGCCTCGTGACCTTATATTGTAAACTGTTTTTAGAGTTCTACTACTGGGTAGTTTCTCTACATCCTGTATCATATCATTATGATAAAATTTACTTGTTGTATTTTTTTATACAGTTGTAAATATCAATAAATAAATAAATAAACAAAAATAATTTTTTTTTTATAATTCACTAACTACTGATCTTACAGAGGTGTAGATAGTTGACCGTAGATTAATGATTGGAGAAGTTTGTCGGGGGGTGCGGTCAGCAAGGAACAAAATAAATAAACAAAACCATATTTATTTTATGCCGACGTTTCGACCTGAGTTTCAGATCTTCATCAGACTTTCAACTCTAAAACAGTTGCTAGCCCACCTTCTACGCCACAACCCCTGATGGATACCTGAATCTCAGGTCGAAACGTCGGCATAAAATAAATAAATATGGTTTTGTTTATTTATTTTGTTCTTTGCTGACCGCACACCCTGTCAAACTTCTCCAATCACTGATCTTACAGTAAGTCCTATACAACATTTTTATGAAATGTTGCTTTTTAAACTATTTAAAGTAAATAACTCTATTAGGGCTCATAATTTACCAAATTTACTCTTCTTTAAATGACGTTCTCTTAGGTTTTCTTGTGTTGTTCCTACTTTTTAAGATATAGAGCTCTGAATAAATTATAGTTTTTTTTTATCACTTTGAAACAGCCGCCATTTTTTATTCCCCCTACATATACTTGGCTGACTCATCAGTTTTGACAATTAATTATACATATTTTTCATTAAAGTAATCAAAAATTGAGGTGAGATAACTGCCTTTTTTCTCCTCTTGGGCTCTTGTACTTTAAGTTACGGATCTGATCGACAGGAATGAGTGTTTATCAATATGAAAACTTTATTAATCGGTAATTTATATACATTTTATACAATCTGTAAGAAACCAAAGACCAGGATGGATAAGAAACTTGAAGTTAATATTGTAAGTCATTGTTAATTCGGTTCGTAACCATTCTTTTGAACATCACCATCTCAGAATCTCTTGAATATTCTTCCAATGTCAGTTATTCTGAAAAAAGAAGATATTAATATTCTCCGCCACATGGCTGCTTCTGTGGAAAGAAGAAAAAACAAAGATGATTTAAGGCATTAGTTTTTTTTTACTTGTTTTTGTGTTCATTGTAACAGTATTAAGAAGCAAAAACTACTATAATTATAATATTTATCGATTTATGATTCTCTAAGGGTTTTATATGGAAAGTTATATCTAACATTGAGGTGAATAAAGAAACAGACCATTTCATAGCCTTGTACAACTATTTTTTTTACGTTTTTCTTTATGTGAATTGTTAATCTTTCCAGTTTAATCAGTTATTAAATTTTTTTTCAACGTCCTACTTTCCAGCTTAATATGTATGAAGCTCTATTGTACCGAGGAAGGTTTGAAGCATTCGATAATACCACAACCTTCCCACAACTAATGATCGTCAGAGGTGAGTGGTGGTGAGACCTTAGGGTGCAGGTCGAGACCTCGCTGCAGATTTAGCGCATTAGTTAGCACGGTCAGTGAGTCAAAGAGCCTGAAAATAATACTCAGCGTTCTGACATCACTGATTCAGATCGATGGGTCAATGTCTAAATTATAATGGATCATAGAGATTTTTTTTTAACTTTCTTATTTATTGAGGGTGTTAAAGCCACCTCAAATCGATTATGTCTTTTTGTTGGAAGACTTTAAAATGAACAAAAAACAAACTGGCTCGGATTAAACATTTATTTGGTTCAATTTAAACATTTTAAAAACTAAAACTAAAATAAACAAAGTATGGCTAATAATGAATACAAGTAAAAATAAAAAAGGTCTTTCAGATAAAAATAAAATAGTTCGATAAATTATGAAAACGAAAATAAAATAAACTAATTTACAAATAAACAAATTAATATATATAAAATAAATACTACTGGACGAAACATTTACTCCACTCCGATATCTCAGAGAAGAGTGCTGCCGAGATGTTTAGGTCCCAGCTCTTGTAGCTAAATACACCGCTGCAATGGTCCAAAGTTGGTGTAGTGGCTCATCGATAGTCCAAGCATCCAAAAGTCGTATTAAGGTATTAGGCAAGCCGACTAAATGAACGCAGACAGGGACAAACGTTCATAGGCACTAATTATCCGGAACTCATATTAAAGGCGAAACACAGAAAAGGTCTGGTTCCGAACTGTAATGACGACTAAAACACTCAAAAAAGGTCTAAACTATAAGGGCAGTCTATCTATTAAATATATAAAAAAGCATATTAACGTCTATTGGTCTATAAGAATATATTTAGAACTCTATTAGTCTATAATATAGAATATAAAATTCTAACTATAGAAGTCTATTAGTGTATTATTTAGAATATAGAAGTCTATTGGAGTTCCCCAAGGCAGTGTCCTGGGTCCTGTCCTCTTCATTGCTGACATTCCCATCACTCCAGACACGTTCCTAGCAACATTTGCTGATGATACAGCTATCCTATCCTCCCATCCCGATCCTGTAACAGCCTCATCCAATCTCCAAACACACCTCATCCGGATTGAGCAATGGTGCAGCCGACTCACCCGGAACCAACATACTCCAAATACAAGAACTCAACTGACGATTCAGCCAACTATACCGACTGCTCAGCCGGACCTCTCATCTCTCACTAAAAAACAAACTACTAATTTATAAGACTATACTCCGACCTAACTGGACCTACGGACTTGAACTTTGGGGAACAGCTAAACCGTCGAACATTAAACGTATCCAATCCTTTCAATCCAAAATCCTTAGAACCATAGTTAATGCATCCTATTACGTTTCCAACAGAACACTACACTATGGCCTACATATCCATTTTGTCCTTGACCTCATACCAACCAAATTCTCAAAATTCCATATAAACCTTTTCAACCATTCTAATCCTTTGATTCCTTATCTAGTCCCACCCATCCCTACAGCCCACCTAGAAGGTTGAAACGGTAGTGGCCAAGGGACTTATTAAAATAAAAATGGACAATTGGAGTTCTGGCAATAGTCAGATTCTCCACTCAAGTTGAGTGTTTGCGGCTTTAGCGCACTTGCTCAGCCTCCACTGGCTCACTACCAGTGATGCGGCGGCGAGAGGGATGCGCTGAGATCTTTTGAGCTCTGCTCTACCCCTCACACGTGGGGGATAGAGTGGGCTCAGGGATCCTCAGTCGATTGTGTAAATATTGTATATTAGAGTGTAAATGTGACTAGAGACTATAGTATTTTATGATTATGTTATTTAATTTATTTATTTTTCATACAGATAGTTTGATTATGTTCATTTTGTTTATTCTTCTGTTTGTATATATTTTAAGAGTTTTTTTTTTTTTAGTTTTTTTATTCATTTAATTTATTTTATTTTAGTATGTATGAGATCATTCATCACTATTACCTATTGCCCACAACTGTGTATATATATAATTATTTTTTTAGTTTTCAAGTTATAAATATGAATAAAAACATTATTCAAATAGCTCTCCTGTTTTTTTCCCCTCTACTCTTGGAACACTCCACGAGAGGACACAAACACGTCCTGCCAGGCACGACAGCCGAATTAGGTGATTGGTAGGGCACTCTATTTAATTATTGTGCGTCGGGTCACGTAGCAGGTGGGCTGGCATCCCGTTAATATTGCTTATTGCATTCACGGCTAGCTGCCTCTGGGGTTATATAGCTCCTCTGTCATGGCCATTAAATTATTTAAATCTAATAGCTGATATTTACTTAATAGAAAAATCATAGATACGTGACTTATACACGTAGTTTGTATATGAATCACTAAATAATTGTTTTGGTTGTGTAAATAAGTTATGACAACTTGTTTTCAGCCGGGGCTACCTCTTTGCAAGAACACTCGTTACCAAACGCTAAGTAGAAAAGGGTTTGCCAGTTGGTGAAATAGGGACTCTAGAACAAAAACCAAACAAATAAAGCTACAAATGTTCGTATCCACACGATTGTACTTGCAAACTTTTTTCGACTATTATATTCGATTTAATCTCTTTCCATTATAAAAAGAAACAAAATAAAGACTGGTGAAACGTAAATATCAGCGATGTAGATTGTATTAGATTCATGTAAATAGTACTACATAACCTATAAATCCAGCCTTCGTTCTACAATTGTTATCACAATGGTTCCTATTCGTACCTCATCTCTCTGTTCATTGGTGCTCCTCAAGGTAGTATCTTCGGTCTCATCCTCTACACAGTTTATTCAGCTGACTTACGTCGATGTCACATGTGTTCTCGCTGTTAATAATAACCCTTTAATATCATCTTAAACTCTCCAATACCATATCACAATCCTAGAAAAATAATTTTGGAATTGGAGAATCAAAATAAATCCCATCAAATCACCTTTACTCTTCGTCGTAAACCTACCGACTGCCCTACTGTATAGAACAGATCCGCTACCTTGGACTACTTCTGAACAAACGACTATCCTGGAATCCTGACACATTCTAAAAGACAGGAAATTGTGAGTCGATTCCGACTAATACATACACAATTCCACTATTTTATTTTCTCAAACCCTCCCAAAACTGCGACTAGGAACAAACTGCTAAATAGTTCCATCCTCCGACTATCAACCACCAAAGGTAATATTTTTTGTCCAGAAGTATTGTTCTTATCCTGTATAGTACAAGAGCCCAAGAGGAGACAAAAGGCAGTTATTACACCCCAATTCTTGATTACTTCAATTACAACTATATATAATTACTAGTCAAAATTAATGAGTCTGCCAAGTATAGGTAGGGGAAATGCAAAATGGCGATTGTTCCAAAATGTTTAAAAAAAATAATTTTTATCCCGAGCTCTATATCTGTAAAATAATCAACACTTGAAAACATAATCATTTGAAGTAGAGTAATTTTGTTAATAACTAGTGCCATATTAGACTTTCCATTACCTTCTCATACATAAATATCTACCGATATAAGTAATAAGGATCAGTTTGATTGATTAGCATAAATCGAACAGAGCTGAAGGGCACTCTAGGAGACATGTTGTATATAGTAGTCTGTAGATAGTATATTATAGTTTCTGTTCCTATTAAAATAAAGTAAAGTTGGTCTTGCAAATATCCTGTTGGCAGAGTTCTGTAAATAGAACGTACGAGGGTAAGCGCAAACACTCATGGAGCGAAAAAACGAATGATAGAAACGTCTGGAAAACTATCGTTTAGAAAACCAAGGCGCACACTCGGACTGTAAATATGCGGAGAAATATAAATGACCGTTGGTGGTCGCAATACATTAAAATGTGTTAATTACTAAATTTTGTTTTGACTATTTCTAAATTCGTTGCTTTTATCTAAAATAAAAGAGACATTGATTTAACAATAAAACCTCATGTATATATTCCTACGATATTCCCCACCCCATTCTCAGTAAAATTCTAGAAGATGGCTTTGTAATAAGTTTGGCCGAGTTACTGTTCCGTGCAGACTACACTTCCAAGGATATTAGCCGTGAGCGAGCAGTCGATGGGATTGACATGCAAAGTGGGACCCTGCGCCTTCGTGAGCTTTCTTTCCTTTTCACCCATAACTAGGTCTGAACAATAGTCCATTGTGAGGAATAGATCGATGGGCAACAAGCTCCTTTGTAACATTTGAACTCATTGAATTTATCAGTAATATTACACCGAAATAAAACTCATTTATTTTATTTATTAGTTTAAAATACAGAAACATTTAATAACTCGAGGTCGTGGGAAAAAAAAAATATGTTTGATTTTGAGAGATATAAAGCTGAGCCTAATGCCTAAGGACCCGAAACATCAAATTTATATCATAAATAACTTCAAAGCGTCGAAGCGTGAAACACGATTTTGATTTACTCCTTAACTTCTTTAGTGAAAATTTTCAAGATTGGTTAGAACTTGGCGTCGTGCGCATCGCCACGTCCAAACTACGTGCCGTATCTAAAAGTTTTGAACAAAAATAGAAACTGTTTAGAACGTGGATGGCCAGAGGCGAAAATGAATAGTTTTACGGCCATGGTATTGACTGTCGCAGCCGCTACCGTAGTGTATACTGTTTGATAGTTCCTGTCATGACGGAAATAATCGTTGTGGCAATATTGTCGTTCTATCATAATTACACAGTTTAAGACTATATTCCTAAAATATATTGAAGAGATAACAGCACTTTGTTCACTCCAATTTACAATAAATATCATAAACCAGCCTATTTATTCACAATGCATCAATAAATTAAAATAATGAATAATCAGATATACCAGTTATTGAGTATTTGAATGATCATTTGAATATTTATAAAATATACACTCTTTTTTGAGATGCATTTTCAGTGCTTCACTAAATAATACAAGAGCCGGAAAGAAAAAAAGGCAGTTATCTCACCCCAATGTTTGATTACTTTAGTAAAAACTATATATAATTATTTGTCAAAACTGCTGAATCTGCCAAGTATAGGTAGGGAGAATAAAAAATGGCGGCTGTTTCAAAACCTTTAAAAAACAATAATTTTTCAATCGGAGCTCTATATCTTAAAAACTACCAACAACACTAGAAAATCTAAAAGAACATTATTTAAAGAAGAATACATTTGCTGAAATATTAGCCGTAATAGAGGTAGTTACGTTCAATAGTTCTCGGGACATAGTCTAGACATACTAGACGTTTCATAGTCGGGACATAAAATTTTGTATATTAGAGTGTAAATGAGACTAGAGGCTATATTATTTTATTTATTTATTTTTCATACAGATAGTTTGATTATGTTCATTTTGTTTATTCTTCCGTTTGTATATATTTTAAGAGAGTTTTTTTTCCTTTTATATTCATTTATTTAATTTATTTTATTTTATTTTAGTATGTATGAGATCATTCATCACTATTACCTATTGCCCACAACTGTGTGGCAGATTGTAATACCTATCAATAAATAAAAGTATTAGTTAAAAAAAAAAAACTTCCTCTCGTTAGCTTGTACTCCACTTCCCGGCATAGAACGGATGCGAGTAGCCTAGTTCCGGAATGGAAGAGTGATTCAACTCCAGTACTCCATCCTGTCATTCATAGTTACGTCACTATACGCCAGTGACTCACCGACCTGCTATCTAGATAGCTCTGGTGCCTTGAGAAATTACGCATAAAGGAATCTTGTTTTTATTAATGGCCGAACCTTGGCCGGTCTGATGTTAAGATATTAAACTGGATGCTACGGGTATTTTGAAATTTCTTAACATTTCACAACTGCTTGACAGATGTCAGTTATATGAATGTGATGTGTCAGGTATCTATTCTAGAATACCAAGTGTTACATTTTATTTAAATAATTCCGCGTAGTGTTAGTTCTGTTTCATTTACTTTATTTTTCTATTTTATAAGAAGTCAATTTAAATCAGTATTGAAAAATTAAAGTAGGAGAAGATGGTTGGGGGTGCGGTCAATGAAAAACACAAATAAGTAAGATTAACTTATTTTAATGTGCCAACGTTTCGGCTAGAGTTTCTAGCCTTCTTCAGGGCTAAAAAAAGAACAAGATAACAACCACAGTAAGTATAGAGAAAGTAAAAAAAATA
>NW_027105773.1:242741-246539 GCF_000696795.3 Halyomorpha halys
GTACTTATTTGTGTTTTTCATTGACCGCACCCCCAACCATCTTCTCCTCATTCATCATCCACGGCCAACTATCTCTCATAATTATGAAAAATCAATAGATTTAGGAACTCCTGTAAGAAGTTATGAATGAATATTAATTAATGCATCCCACCAATATTGGATTTAAAAAAAAAAATTAAACAAGTACAAACTCTATTTCATTTAACAGTCATATGCATGAGATCGTAAAGGAGTTTCTTAGCGCACTTAACAGACCTGTCTGGAATTCTCTTGACATATTGAATAATTATATTCCTGTGAGTTATATGCCTAAAAAACAAATATAGCAGAAGTTAATTAATGGAAATTATTCATTTTAACTATGAAGGAATGAAGTTAAAAAATCATTTAGAAGGTAAATTAGAACAGACTTTTTTTTTTTTAAATACTTCTTTTTTATTTATTGATAGATATTACAATCTGCCACACAGTTGTGGGCAATAGGTAATAGTGATGAATGATCTCATACATACTAAAATAAAATAAATTTAATAAATGAATAAAAAAAAATTCTCTTAAAATATATACAAACAGAAGAATAAACAAAATGAACACAATCAAACTATCTGTATGAAAAATAAATAAATAAAATAGTAATCATAACATAATATAGTCCACTGCCGTGTCACCCTTCTAGGTGGGCTGTAGGGAAGGGTAGAACTAGATAAGGTTTGAACCAAATGATTAGGATGGGTGGAAAGGTTGATATGGAATTTTGAGAATTTGGTTGGTATGAGGTCAAGGACAAAAGGGATATGTAGGTCATGGTGTAGTGTTCTGTTGGAAACGTAGTAGGGTGCATTAATTATGGTTCTAAGGATTTTGGATTGAAAGGATTGGATACGTTTGATGTTCGACGGTTTAGCTGTTCCCCAAAGTTCAAGTCCGTAGGTCCAGATAGGTCGGAGTATAGTCTCATAAATTAGTAGTTTGTTTTCTAGTGAGAGATGAGAGGACCGGCTGCAGTCGATAAAGTTGGCTGCATAGAACAGACTGAATGGAATATTTGTCTAATATTATGTTTATAAGTTTCTACAACTTTTTTTTCTACTTTAGTTATCTAAGTTGACAAAAAACTTTTAAATAACAAATAGCTGATAAATTTTTTTTCCAAATTGACATTTAAATATTGTATTTTAGTAATAGTAAGTAACTTTAAGATTAACTCTACTTTATAAATATTTATCAAAATAGAATTAGTTTCTAAAACTTTAAAAGTCTTTATAAAGATTTGCCCCAAAAATTTTATTCCAGCGTATTTTTATTCCAAACTCCTTACCCATTAATTCTTAATCTCAATCCTTAACAATCCCTGATAATCCTCCGAGGCGTCTGAAAAGAAGATGGCCACGGGACCTTCTAATTTAAATTAATGCTTGAAGTACCACCAATGGGTGGTTCCTTTCCAAGATTTTCAAGTGTATATGAAACATACAACATATTTAATTATTGTATTTATTATTGTACAGCTGTAAATCACATTAAATAAATAAAATTAAAAAAAATGCATTCGTAATATATATAATTCGTGATATAATGGGGTAGTTTATCAGCTTTATATGGATTTCTAAAAGACATACGATTCTATTGACCGCTAGAAACTCTATGATATTCTGATTGAACAGGGAATGCCAAAGAAGTTAGTAAGTCTCGTACGGGTGTGCATGAACGAAACGTATGATAAGGTACGAATCGGTAATCATCATTCTGAGAAATTCCAGTTCCGGTCGGGTTTAAAACAAGGTGATTCTTTATCACCTATCTTATTTAATATAGCACTACAATACGTAATTAAAAGTGTGATGAATACCGAAAAGGGTTTAACTTTGGGTGGTAAAATACAGGTGCTAGGGTGTGCAGATGATTTGGTATTATTGGGTGAGGGCAAAGAAACCAGATCTTGATATAAATACGGTTAAAGCAAAATACATGGTTAGCAGTAGAAATAGGAGCAATTTCGGTGATATAGATATAGGAGGAAATACGTTTGTACAGGTAGATAGGTTTAGGTATCTAGGATCATTATGACGCAAAATATTCGGACTAAAAAAGCATAAATTAACGGGAAAATTTAGATCACTCAATGCTAAATTAAGGGACCTACACTCGGTAAATATAATTCAAGTTATAGCATTGCGGCGTATAAGATGGGCGTGTTAGATTGTCGGGCTTAGTAACGAGCAGATCCCTTAAATGTTAATAAACACTGAACCAAAGGGTAAACGTCCGAGTAGTAGACCGAAATGTAGATGGGAGGATTGCGTTAAAACGTTAGTAGAATGAAGTTTGGAGGGGATCACTGGAAGGATGTATGCAGAGAGCGTTTGATGGTATCGGCGTCGAACCTCCGGGTTTGTTAGCCCTTCATTATTATAATTTCATTCTGTGATTCCACATATTATTGTAGAAATCCTGAGACTGGATGAGTCTCCGAAACGTCTAATGAAATCATTAATGTATTCTTATGAATAATGATACTATAAATCAAGATCATTGTACCATTCAATTTTCAATATTAATTTTGATTCCTACTACGTAGGGATTTGGAAATATCTAACTTGAGTATTTTTTTTTATCAGTTATCGCTGAGTAATACACTGGAAATTTAAAAAAAAAATAAAATTTAAATTTACTCCTACCCGGTTCAAAATCTGACCATAACCCAAATGAACTTTTATGTTGCATTTGTGGTCCTCTTTCTTATGCTAGCTCTACACGTTTTCGACTTGCTGCAAATCAGAGACTTTGTACAAATGCTTGGTAAACAAAAGAAGCCACAAACATTAGTATCCCCACGCTTGTATGTTCTTCTAACTTTTGTCGGCTATTATATCCGATATTGTCATAAAAAGGGGGAAAATAAAGCTAGGTTAAATGAATAAAAACACAAATATCAGCAAAATAGGTTGTAAATATATTTACAGCTAAAGTTAATCGAAAACCATCTTAAATTAAAGTTACTTATTACCTTTTTTTAATAAAAATTTTTTGAGCTTAAAAAACTTCCAATTTGAATGTAATTTATTTTAAATTAACATATTGTTGTACAACGTTTCGGGACTATTGTCCCATATTCATGTACTTTAATAACCTACAAACAACAATAATCCACCATAAATACAATCTTCATCTATGTGTATTACAATTCATAAAATTATATTCACCCCATAATCAGTCAAAAATTAAATTTCATAAACGAAATCATGTTATATCTTCATTGTTTTACACTGTCCTCACTTTTTTATCAATCCTTATTTGTGCATTATTCTACTCTCTTTAAAAAGTTTTTTAACCTCAAAAAGTTTTTATTGAAATTGAATTACTAGTTTACTTGTTGAACATAATCCTGTGGGATGCAGGACATGTGCACAAAAAACCGACACCCAATGGGTTGGATACAAATTCAGGCCAACCTATACCAGTCGCAAATAACCTATCCATATATGTCTTGCAAACTTTTAGAGGCACCATTAAAAACATTTTTCTTTTATAGTACACACTGTCGAATTGTACTATATAGTTAAAATTAAATTTTCACAATATATTTTTTTTCCTCTGCATATCTTTATCACATACTTCATTACTTAATTAGATCTTTTTTTAATCTACCTAAGGTTTCTTTGATGTCTAAACCACAGAGAGACAGTAATCCTACACCCAGTGATATGACTTACTCAGATTTCTGGCTCCATACATATTTTATCTATTGCAATTAATAATTTATTTATAATCTTTAAATTTCTTTCTTGAGACTGGCAA
>NW_027105773.1:248389-250481 GCF_000696795.3 Halyomorpha halys
AAATTGTATAAAATATATTTCAAATATTTATTAATAAAGTTTTGATATTGATAAGTATCATAAATCATAAATCGTTTTTCCTTTTTATTAATGAATAAGATTAATATGTTTTATAATTATTTCATTTGTTTATATGTATATATTCATTATATTTTCGTTCTGTTTAATGCATGCAATTTCTTTGTTAAATATAGACTACAAACATATTTCTGTAATTAATCTTTCCAACCCAAAAATAATTTTCCCAGCGCATATTATACTTAGCAAGAGGAAAGTCTTTCACTGAAGCTCTCAGTTCAGGTAACACATGTTACAGTTACTTCTAGATTAAATATTATTTTCATATTGAAAAAATCTAAAATTTATTTTTCTTAATTTCAAATCTCAAATATTTAATCTGATTAATAAATATTAAAGAAAAAAATAAGATGACAGTTTTTATCAGTTATTTTGTTTAGTCAGTGGAAAACCCAACCTTAATTGGAATTTGATATTCTGATACAGGGTATTCATTAAATGCATTTGTAGCTTGATATCTTCAAATAAAAATGAAATCGTTATCTTTTTCTCATATTAGTTTCTAGAATAGTTATATTTCCAAGGACTTTAAATGAAGGATTAGCAAATAAGAAATTGGATTCTTGCAATTAGAGTTTAATAACATTTTGTCTCAATCAACTATGCTTTTTCTATATCCAATACGTTTTACTAGGTTTAGATGATATATTAGTAGTACTTCCGTCTTTAGTCAAACTGTCATATCTGCAAAAATACGATTTTCTATTTTTTTGGGTGATGACATCTTCATCTGCATCTTAATTAACCATATACTTCATATCGTGTATAATTCTTGCTTTAATATTTGCTAGTTTTTCTATGTTAAAATGTCTGATCGAACAATGTTAAATTAGACTGTCCAATTCGATAAGAAAAAAAATATATACACAGGACCCTTTTGGTTTATTTTTTTTACATGTTAATGACGTTATAATTTAACATCGAAAATGACATATTTTTTTTTCGATCGCTCTATAAGCAGTCTTTGTCCCTCCCCCTCTCCCCTCTCCATCATTCGAGGGGTTAGTTTCTACTGACCAATATCGGAGAAGAGCTAAATAAAGAAAAATTTAATTTTTAAAATAGGGCCACTAATTCTTAAGATGTCTCTACACATTTGCCGAACAATGCCTAATTCACGCTTGCACAAACGTGGGAATGGGTTATTTGAATTGGCTGTTATAATTTGGCCTAAATTTGCTGCCGATCCGCTGTGTTTGGGCAGAATTCAAAGGACGGTTATACCAAATTCTAAAGTTTACTGTTTGTATTGTTTCAGAATTGCTAAGAGATTAATATTTGTGCTATCTGTGTTTTAATTATTTAAAGAATTTCCTCAACCTTTGGATTAAATAATTAACTCTTGTTTATTGTATATTTTCAAATTCTATCGATTCAGTATTAATACATTTATTCGAATCATGTTAATTAACTTTAGCAGTTTTTTTTTTATTTAACAATCCACAAATATACATCTATCAAGAAAATACATTTCTTAATAATTAAATTAAAAACTTTCTACACCTTGACAAACGACTAACCTGGAATCCTCATACAACACTGAAAAGACAGGAAACTGCAAATTCCGACTACTATAGCACTTACTAGACAAACGGTATAAACTTCCAACTCATTACAAAAGACTGATCTACATGACAATAATAAGACCCATCTGGACATACGGAGTTGAGCTTTGGGGCTCCACTAAACCTTCGAATTCCTCTCGTATCCAATCCATACAATCCAAATTCATTCATAAAATCCTCAATGCTCCTTACTTTGTCACAAATAAAACCACCCACAAAGACCTAAATGTTCCTTATGTAACCGATCTAGCCCGAACCCGATATCATTCCTTCCATTATAAACTCCCAAACCACCCAACTAGTTCATAACCTTGCTTCCTCTTCCATTCCTGGCAATCCTCCGAGGCGCCTGAAAAGAAAATGGCCACGTGACCTTATATTGTAAAATGTTTTTAGAGTTCTACTACTGGGTAGTTTCTCTACATGCTGTATCACATCATTATCATTAT
>NW_027105773.1:251636-254762 GCF_000696795.3 Halyomorpha halys
TTATTTTAGTATGTATGAGATCATTCATCACTATTACCTATTGCCCACAACTGTGTGGCAGATTATAATATCTATCAATAAATAAATCTATCAATCAATATTTAATATTGTATTCTTATTTTTAATCACGTTCACTCCATACTTATTACAAACTCTTCTTTTTCTTCTACCCATTTGCCTTTTAGCGTTGGGGTGCTTCTAACCATCGGTTCCATGCGTTCCTATTCCTGGTAAGATTCCTCATTTTTCCAGAGTCTTCCCTCTTCGCCTTCCGATTTTTTCCGTATGGCTGTCTCTCCCTCCCTGTCTTCTCCCCACTCGCCTCACCTCTAGTGTTTTGATTGTGTCTCTGTGGTGGTCCATCCGGCAGGCATGCCCATACATCCTCTGGTGCCTCGTCTCCAGAGTTTCCAGCACTGGACTTATCTTTAGCCCTTCCCTGATTCTGTCAATTCAGACACAGTCTCTCCGCGTTTTCCCCATAATTCTTTTGAGAAATTTCATCTCTGTTACACGGCTTTGTAACCTTTCATTCACGATCCATCTCTCTGCTTCATAAACAAGTCTTCGGTAAGAAGACAGACTTGAATAGGTGGAGTTTCACATCCTGCCTCACTTCTTTTTTTTCCGATAACAGTACTACAGGTGGTATAGTAGACGGAATTGGCCTTCGATATTCTGCTTGAAACATCCCAATTTACTTTTCTCCAGACCTATTGATTATCGTGCCCTAATAGGTATAGTCTGTTACTACCTACATCATCTCTTCATCTGACAATCCTGCTATCCTCTCGGGTTCTGCCGACTTGAAGTATTTTGCTTTTTTAGGGGATTGATGGTCATTCCTCTCCTCTTCAATTCTTCAATCCATTCCATTACTGCATGCTAATCTTCAATAAGAATGATGTTGTCCGAAAATAGGAGGAACTGTACTACGACTGTAGATTCCATTGGCCCATGTACATTCGGGCTGTGCCCCTCTTACTGATAAAGGCGATCTCATCCATATACTCAACAAAGAGAAGGGGACTTAGAGAATCACCCTGTTTCACTCCTTTTCCAAGACTAAATGCTCCAGACTCCATTCCATTATTATTACGAACTCATTAGCTGATTATTATTAATTTATTAATTGTAAATTCGTATGATGTTTGTACAATTCATAAGTTTATTTTTTTCATTTTGCTTTATTTTGTTTAAGGTATTTTGTAAATTGAATTATTGTTTTGTTTTTTTCGCTAAAAGTTAAATTATATTGTACTGTTCCATCTATATATTTAAAAGGGAATGGTCGAAACTTTGTCCATCATAAACTTTTGAATTAGATTTCATGCCCTTATAGCGGCGAAATATGGGTTTCAAATAGTGACAAAAAAATACAGACATTTTATTTTATAGTTTTGATTAATTAGACCCGGTTTGTGCACTTTGGTGCAGTTTATAGAACCTTAAACCACTGCCAAGTTTAGTGTAGTTGTTGTTGTTGTTGTCTGGGACTTTAGGGCGTAAAACCCTGAGGTCATCAACGCCCATGTTTCGTGCTTTATAATTCTGTTTCATTTATATTTATAAGTCTATTTCACTTTATTTTTCTCTTTAAATAATTTCGAAAAAAAATTTAATAATTACTTCTTTTGGTATTTTTTATTACGTATAACAGATTTTTTGGTTTAATTCTTATTCAAAAGACCATTCCTTTTTAAGAAAACTAAGACCATTTCCACGTTCTTCTGGTCATCATTCAGAGCATCCGATACACTCGGTCCTACTCCCAATCTACTCAAGTTCGCGGAATAAAAATGATATTTCTCAAATATGTGACTGATCGATAATACACTGTTGCAGTATTGACATTTTGGCGGTGGCTGCTTACTAATCAGATATCTATGAGTTAAACTCGTATGACCTATTCTCAATCTGGCAATAGCTACCTCCTCCCTGCGATTGGAACGGTTTGATGTGGTTCACGGTTTAGTGGTTTTTTTTTTTTTTAACCTTTAACTCTTTAGAACTGTCAAAATTTTATCTCCATTCCATCGATTTTTTTTTTATTGTAAAGAGGTGATCTTTAATATTCAATGTAGGTAATATTGCCTCTACCTGAAGTCTATAAAGTGGCAGGGTGCGATAACAGATCGGCAGGCTGGACATTAACCTTGGCAGACACCTGACACTAGATCTACACTGTTATAAGAAAGAACAGCAGGTTAGGACCAAGGCTTACAGGCTTTTTCCCCTGCTAACATTTCCTAACCTTCCTCTCAGATTTCAATTACTAATTTATAAAAGTGTAATAAGTCTGGCACTCCTCTACTGAACTGGGTAACTATAAGTAAAGTAAATATATCTTCAATGTACATTCTTTTTTCCCCACCCAGAGGTTGAATGACCAGTCTCTGCAGCTCTTTTGCAAGATTCTGTTAATCTATCTGGTTTTTGGCGTCCCAAATGGTCTCTACCCAACTATACTGACATTGATTGTTATGCAGAGGCATGCTGATGGACTGCTTCGAGCCACATGTCTCGCTCGTTTTAATCTCCCTGCCTTCATATCATGAGATACTGATTGACCAGTCTTTGTGGGGGACTTTCCTTTCCAATCTCTGGATGCTTTCTTGGGTACCTGTTAGAGTCCAGGTTGCGCAGCCGTATATCATAGCATTGTACACCCTTAGTTTTTTGTTTTTTTTTATATTTTTTGAGATTTCAGTTTTCTTGACAGAGAGAAGAAGGTTCTATTCGCACTTGTTATTCGCTGGTCTATATCAGCCCTTTGATCATTTATTGATATTATTGTGGAGCCGAGGTATTAGAAAATGCCAAGCATAAAAAATAGTAAACTTTTTATTGGAGAAGTTTGTCGGGGGGTGCGGTCAGCAAAGAACTACATAAACAAAACCATATTTATTTATTTTATGCCGACGTTTCGACCTGAGTTTCAGGTCATCATCAGGGCTATACAACAAAAAAGATAAAAACAACATTTAGAGAAACATACAATTGAAAAGGAATAGTATATAAACAAATTTAGAATTATACAAACTATTGAATTAAATCATAAATGATAAAAAATTGATAACTGATAATTGAATAGTACAAAATTTTAATTGATTGATAATCGTGGAA
>NW_027105773.1:255452-256856 GCF_000696795.3 Halyomorpha halys
GTTGTTATCTCTTTTGTTCTATAGCCCTGATGATGACCTGAAACTCAGGTCGAAACGTCGGCATAAAATAAATAAATATGGTTTTGTTTATTTATGTTGTTCTTTGCTGACCGCACCCCCGACAAACATTAATCTACGGTCAACTATCTACACCTCAGTAAACTGTTTACTTTCGAGAACAATTTGGCATCCGCGCAGAGAATGTCGTTAGATTGGATTTTTCTACTTACAATCATATACTTTGTTTTATCTTCATCTACTTGCAAGATGATAGCCTCTGATTCTCATATTAGAGTCTTTCCGAGTTTTTCCGTGTAATAATGGAAAATGCGGATGACAATAATCATGAAAATAGTGTGTAATCATAATCTTAATGTAACTACAGAGGCAAATAAAAATGCGGGTGCAGGTGTCTATAGTGGCCTGTTCCTACTGTCAGCATCTGCTGGAGCAAACGCTACCAATTTTGATGGAGAGGTAGCTGCTATTACTTTAGCTTTAGAAAAGCTTACTCACGCATGCACAAAATAGATAGTTCTGTCGGATTCTAGAGCAGCACTGCTGACAATAGCGTCTGGACATCCTTCAATTAACGATAGAATTCTCGCATGACGGAAATCCATAGAATTTAAAAGAGAAATACTTAAAGTATTGGTAATGCAGTGGATTCCAGCCCATTGCGGTATACCTGGGAATGAGGAGGCGGATCGACTTGCACGGTTAGGGGCTAGCCAACCACACCCGCTTCTCCCTATCACTATGGACATGACGAAGAAATGGCCCGAAGCGCCATCACTGAAAGAGCAGAGGAAAGGAGTAGAGGAGAATGTGGGGGCAAGAACTGGGCGGCATTGCTAGTTCCTAAGAGGCGCCCTCCATTGACTTTACCAAGAGCGGTGTCAGTGGCGTGCTTCAGGTTGGCTACTGGACATGACTATTTGTGGCACCACCTGAAGAGAATAGGAGTGACTGAGTCTTCGGACTGCGTCCTGTGTGGAGATGGTGAGATGACTGGCGGTCACATATTTATATGTGCGGCAACGGCGGACTTGACTACAGACAGAAGTTACTTCAGCAAAGCCAACCTATACAGGGCTGTTCGAAACAAAATGGCAGAAATGCCTCCTTTGGCGTAGGAAAAAAAAAATCTTAATGCATGATAATTTTCCTTAGGTACTTTAGGAAGTATTCACCACAATTTGAGAATATTTCGTCCTTGATATTGATATCAATTTTATATAAAATTGTAATGTTTTATTTCACCTTAAAGTTAAATAATAAAACTTATAGAGAGAATTACTGATACCAATTAGGTAATCATTGGCTTGACATAAAGGTGCCGTGTCAGGTTCTTTAATAAATAGTTGAAATTATAGTCACGCGAATTAGTCATCAGGTGTCATT
>NW_027105773.1:256906-258561 GCF_000696795.3 Halyomorpha halys
ATTTATTTTGTTGGGAGATAGTCCGGGTGACGAGCAATAAAGACATTCTCTAACCAAATAATTGCAAAAAAAATGTTGAGAGTTCTTGAAGGTGAACATGTTTTTCTATAGCAAATACTAGCTTAAATAAACTAAATGTTTATTTAGATTTATGTAGTCATTTGTAGTTGTTAGTTATTTACCACTGCTATGTCCATTTTCAATGAAAAATTAATTTTTACTAGGTTTATGCAGCATAGAAATAATAATCATAAAATGAGATAAGTTAATAATAATGGCATTCTAGGAAATTAGCTGCGCTTGTATAAACAAGTAATGTTTACTTACTTTATTGTTTTTAAACATTGCATAAAGTTTTTATTGTTCGCGTATTCTTAACTAATGATAATATTTTGTACTTAGAAATTTCAAATTTTTTTTTTTATTTTTACCACCCCTTTCTCTGAAACCAACCAGTAGATTTATTTTAGATTTGACACCCAAATCACAGGTCAACCCACAATGACCACCCAAACTTGATATTATCATCCATCATTTTACAAAGAACTGTTAATAGGCTTGGTATAATGATTTTAAAAAAAATGAATTGTTTTCATTTACTGATATATTAAATTATAAACTATTTGGTAACATCCTGTAGGATATTTTCAGTTTTTATATTACGATTTATTTATTATAAAATTTAGAAATAATAATTTATAGCATTTTATAAATATATTGTGTGATAGTATTTCCTTCCAATGTGAATAGAGTGGATCCTCACCAAGAGACTTCGGAATAATGAAAAATTCGGATTACCGTATATGGAAAAAAGGGGTCACTTTATAAATAACAAATTAATTTATCTTCATAACAATTTTGCATT
Organism: Halyomorpha halys; assembly: GCF_000696795.3. Taxonomy (NCBI): domain Eukaryota; kingdom Metazoa; phylum Arthropoda; class Insecta; order Hemiptera; family Pentatomidae; genus Halyomorpha; species Halyomorpha halys. The sequence continues at coordinate 257,772 of NW_027105773.1, forward strand.
GAATAATAATTCAATAAACATCTCTAAAAATAATCCAGAGGTGAATTAAAAAAAATCACAAATAATAAAAATTATTACAGATAAATTACATAAATGGATTGTCTAAGAATATACAAAGATCTCATAAAGAATATAATATCATATAATAATATCATTAAGGAACATTAGTAACGATATTCTGACGTTACTTTATCTAAATATCGATAGTTTGTTTATAAAAGATAGAAAAATGTATATAAACTTATAGAATGGAATATTGAAATTTTATTTTGATAATTACATGTTTATTTCAATATTTTGTGTAGTTGCAATGTCAATATAGAATATTAGCAACAATATTTCGATATTATTTTATCGAAATATCGATATTTGTTTTAAAAAGAATAGAAAAATGTATAAAAAATTAAAAAAGGAATATCGATATTTTATGTTGATAATTACATGTTTATTTTAATATTTTGTATAGTTGCAATGTCAATATAGAATATTAGCAACAATATTTCGATATTATTGTATGAAAATATCGATATTTGTTTTAAAAAGAGTAGAAAAATGTATAAAAAATTAAAAAAGGAATATCTATATTTTATGAATGAATGAGGAGAAGATGGTTGGGGGTGCGGTCAATGAAACACAAATAAGTATGATTAACTTATTTTAATGTGTAATGGCTTTTAATGGCTAAAAACAAAACAAGATAACAACCACAGTAAGTATAGAAAAATAAAAATATAAAAAGAAAGTATAAACAAAATAATTTTACACATACAATGAATAGTTTTACAAAATA
>NW_027105773.1:259381-262040 GCF_000696795.3 Halyomorpha halys
TATAGAAAAATAAAAAAGAAAGTATAAACAGAATAATTTTACACATAAAATGAATAATTTTACAAAATAGAATTAATAAAATGAAGTGATGAGAGATGCGGGAAATAATATGTATACATAGGTAATTGAAAAAGTGGGTAAAATAACATAATTAAGGAAATGAAATAAAAATGAAGTTATATAATGCAAAGAAGTATGAACATATTAGTTATTATTGGTTTATACATTTTATTTTCCAGTTCTCTCATCACTTCATTTTATTAATTCTATTCTGTAAAATTATTCACTTTATGTCATTTTGTTTATATTTTATTTTTATTTTCTATACTCATTGGTTGTTATCTTGTTCTGTTTATCGTCCTGATGAAGGCTAGAAAGTCTAGCCGAAACGTTGGCACCATTAAATAAGTTACATCAACTTATTTGTGTGTTATTTTGACCGTACCCCCATCTTCTCCTCGTATAAATATATTTTTGATTTTGATAACTCAATGATTTTACACAGGGATTCTAAAAGAAATATGCTTGATGCCATTTATATATCGGAAAAAAATTTATTATACTATTAATTTTATGTATGATTCGAGAAATTTAGACCAACATTATAGAGAAATCTTATGTAAAATTAATCTATAACGAATATAGTTGAATTCTGAATAATTATATTGAAACTTAATTTTATTGGATTTTTAAATTCAAAATAAATAACAAAGTAGAAAAAATGTTGTGTGAAATAAAATGATAATACACCCAACCAGGTTGTTGAGGTAGGTTATGTAATAGTGATTAGATAATGATAGTAAAATACAAAACTTGTGAAGGATAGATATTATTAATAAATGCTATAGTGACAACAAGTAAATGAAAATTTAGAATTGTACAATATAATAATATGTTTTTTCTTGTTCTTTGTATTTTATAGGTTTATATTGACTTAATAGCATTCAAATTTTAATAAATCGATATGAAGCTGTTACACTAAAATTGAGGTATACAAATTATAATTAATAATATTTTTATAGTTTTAATAATTAAAGCTGTTATTTTATTAGATTGTCCGTGATGACCAAAACGTTGGAAATGTAATATATTTTATTAAATTTAGGATATTTTTTATTATTAATAAAACTAACATTATCGAACAAGATAATAAAAATATATATAAAAAATCTTTAATTTTTTAAAATTTTAAATGGTAGTTCGGATTATGGAAAGGTCCGGATAAGCGAGGTTCGGTCCACTATAATATAGACGATATCCCTACGCTACGACACAATTTTCGGTAATGCTATGGACAACGATATTTCATCATTCATTCATTCATTCATCATAATGAGAAAGTTAAGAGATGATAAAAGATTTATGTTTTCCTAAAATAATTTAATTCGAGGAATGACATTAGTAATACTAGTTCCTGGTAGTAGTGTCATTATATAACTATCGGGATGATGAGATCTTCACAAATAGAACATCAGCTGGCTCAGTCGCTATTCGAGGTCTCTGGACCAGGTTCAACTTCCACACGGTCAAGGGCGAATGTATATTTTAAAATGATTGTACGTGTAATGGTTTTAAATGAACTCGAACAATTTCAGAAAACACGTTTGTTGTTGGACGAAAGTTCCAAATAATAAAATCAATTTATGACAGCAAAGAAGACCTATATGAGAAACTTTATGAAAAGAATGGAATACATTTTCAGTGGAAAATTTTCCAGGAAGAGTCCTGGATGGGGGGATGATTCCGTTGTTTTTGGCGATGTTAGCCACAACCCAATAATTTCAAATGCAATTAAATTTTTTATATGGAAATATCATTTTATATTCATAAAATGTATTATAATGTACAGTTGTAAATAGCAATAAATAAATATTAAAAAAAAAATATTCATAAAAATATTTTGAACGATATACGATTAGGTTTCATATAAACAAATTTACAAGTTCATCTGACAATCAATCTAATAAAAGTCATTGACTACTTCATTTAGGTTTTATTTATTTATTTTTTATGTTAAATTAGTATTTAAATACAATCATTGCTAATTTTCTTTTATTTCATATTTTAATTATTTTTTTTTAAGTTTCTGACTACGTCTAATTGGTTATGTATTTAAATTATTTTCATATTTATTTGTATTTTTTTTTTAATATTTTGAATTATTTATCCTTAGAAAAGAAACTAACCTATATAAAGAATATTTCTTCCACCAGGGCCCTGTTTCATAATTAAAGCTAATAGTATTAGTTCAAAATACAAGTGTAGAAACAACGTGTTAATCAGGGTTTATACAAAAACCGACATTTTAGAAAACTGGTTTCGAATAGTAATTTTTCCAGAAAACCGGTTTTAACCGGTTTCGAATTTTTATAAAAACATTTTTTGCTCAAATATGCTGTAATTCGAACAAAAAAATTTAACAGAAAATTTAGAGTGATTATAGGCAGTTTTTGACTGAAATTATTTACTGTTCAGTTTTATTGATAGTAAAATCTTTTTTATGCAATTTAGTAGAACAAAGAAATAATAGTGTTGTTTATGCATAATTTTCACATATAAGTATGTAAATATTTTTAGTGTAACGAGTTATTCAGCAAAGGGTTCCAATAAATATAAAAAATATATTTTCATATTTTTATAATAACCATATTATTTTTTT
>NW_027105773.1:265826-268642 GCF_000696795.3 Halyomorpha halys
ATCAGCTGGCTCAGTCGCTATTCGAGGTCTCTGGACCAGGTTCAACTTCCACACGGTCAAGGGCGAATGTATATTTTAAAATGATTGTACGTGTACATACGTACATAAGTATGTACGTTCGTACATAAGTACGTGTAATGGTTTTAAATAAACTCCAACAATTTCAGGAAACACGTTTGTTATTGGACGAAAGTTTCAAATTATAAAATCAATTTATGACAGCAAAGAAGACCTTTAGGAGAAACTTTTTGAAAAGAATGGAATACATTTTCAGTGGAAAATTTTCCAGGAAGAGTCCTGGAAACTTTTAAATGGGGATAATTCCGTTGTTCTCGGCGATGTTTGCCACAACCCAATAATTTCAAGTGCAATTAAATTTTTTATATGGAAATATCATTTTATATTCATAAAATGTATTATAATGTACAGTTGTAAATAGCAATAAATAAATATAAAAAAAAAAAATTCATAAAAATATTTTGAACGATATACGATTAGGTTTCATATAAACAAATTTAGAAGTTCATCTGACAATCAATCTAATAAAAGTCATTGACTAATTCATTTAGGTTTTATTTATTTATTTTTATGTTAAATTAGTATTTAAATACAATCATTGCTAATTTTCTTTTATTTCATATTTTAATTATTTTTTTTAAGTTTCTGACTACGTCTAATTTGTTATGTATTTAAATTATTTTCATATTTATTTGTATTTTTTTAAAATATTTTGAATTAGTTATCTTTAGAAAAGAAACTAACCTATATAAAGAATATTTCCTCCACCAGAGCCCTGTTTCATAATCAACAGTGATAGTGCAGAGGATGGAGTGGTTAGACGCACCACGTTATTCCCACCAGGTACTGACCTATGTCCGCCATGGGATATATGGGACCTTCGTCTTGCCGTGGACAGACAAAGGATAGGAAGGGCTCCAGGACTAGATAGCATTGATGCTGCGATCCTAAAGAACAGTGCCCCTTATATTGAGGAAGAGCTAAAGGACAAAGTAGAATTAAAACATCGATTAGGACTAATATATAAAATTCCGTGTTTAAATTGTCCAGCTATAGATATCGGTGAAACCAAGCAATTATTTGGTTTGAGAATGTCTTTATTGTTCGTCACCCGGATAATCTCCCAACAAAATAAATACATTTTTGATTAATAATTATGAGAGATATTTGACCGTGAATGACTTATACGAGAACAAGATGGTTGTTAATATAGAAAATAAAAAATAAAATATAAACAGAATGACATAAAGTGAATAATTTTACAGAATGGAAGTAATAATATGAAGTGATGTGAGAAGTGGTAATTGACACATAGGTAATTGAATAAGTAGGTAAAATAACATAATTAAGGATAACCTACTTATTCATAATAATAACCTTATTAATATTAATATTATAATAACCTACTTATTCAATTATGTATGTATACATTTTATTTTCCACTTCTCTCATCACTTCATTTCATTAATTCCATTCTGTAAAATTATTCAGTTTATGTTTTATTTATTTAGTTTCTGTTTATATTTTATTTTTGTATGTTCTATATTCATTGGTTGTTATCTTGTTCTGTTCTTAGCCCTGATGAAACTAATTAAATAAGTTACATCAACTTATTTGCGTTTTATTTTGACCGCACCCCCAACCTTCTTCTCCTCGTATAAATATATTTTTGATTTTGATAACACGATGATTTTACACAGGGAAAATAATACTTCTAAAAGAAATATGCTTGATGCCATTTATATATCGGAAAATATTAATTATACTGTTAATTTTAAGTAAGATACGGGAAATGTAAACCAACATTATGCAGAAATCTTATGTAAAATTAATCTATGATGAATATAGTTGAATTCTGAATAATTATATTGTAACTAAATTTTATTCCATTTTTAAATTCAAAATAAATAACGAAGTAGAAAAAATGTTGTGTGAAATAAAATGATAATATACCCAACCAGGTTGTTGAGGTAGGTTATGTAATAGTGATTAGTTAATGATAGTAAAATACAAAACTTATGAAGGATAGATATTACTAATAAATGCTATAGTGACAACAAGTAAATTAAAATTTAGAATTGTACAATATAATAATATGTTTTTTCTTGTTCTTTGTATTTTATAGGTTTATATTGACGGTGTTAAATTGACGTAATAGTATTCAAATTTTAATAAATCGATGTGAGGCTGTTACACTAAAATTGAGGTATACAAATTATAATTAATAATATTTTTATAGTTTTAATAATTAAAGCTGTTATTTTATTAGATTGTCCGTGATGATGGCCGTTATGACCAAAACGTTGGAAATGTAATATATTTTATTAAATTTAGGATATTTTTTATTATTAATAAAACTAACATTCTCGAACAAGATAAAAAAAATATATATATAAAATCTTTATTTTTTTAAAACTTAAATGGTAGTTCGGATTATGGAATGGTCCGGATAAGCGAGGTTCGGTTCACTATAATCCATCTATAATCTATAATATAATAAGACATCGCTACGCTACGAAACAATTTTCGTTAATCCCATGGACAGCGATGTTTCATCATTCGGTAATGAGAAAGTTAAGAGATGATAAAAGATTTATTTTTTCCTAAAATAATTTAATTCGGGGAATGACATTAGTAATACTAGTTCCTGGTAGTAGTGTCATTATATAACTATCGGGATGATGAGATCTTCACAAATAGAACATCAGCTGGCTCAGTCGCTATTCGAGGTCTCTGGACCAGGTTCAACTTCCACACGGTCAAGGGCGAATGTATATTTTAAAATGATTGTACGTGTA
>NW_027105773.1:268692-273523 GCF_000696795.3 Halyomorpha halys
CAGGTGATGGTGTATGATCCCCAGGGAGTCCAAAATAATATTTTCCGCCAAGATCGCAATATCCCCAATGCTAACACCTAGGCCTTCTAAGAAGCTCCTTGATCTATCTGGTATTGTTCCACGAGATCCAAACCAGAGGGTAATTAATTCCGTATACTATTTTCCTTATTTTATTTGATAATGAAGCTCTTCATCGCTTTTCAGCAGCAGTATCCTCTTTCTTTTTGAATTATTTTTTTTATTAAAATTGAAGGGTAGACTGCTTCCTCTAATAAGTGAGAAGACCTGGATGAACCATTACAAATATTTGCTCACTGAAACACGGCCGCAATGGTCTGGCTCATATCCACCTGTAGAGCATCCTCAAGGTAAGGTAACTGGGAAAGAGGATGAAGTTCTTCTTGAAGGCAGGAGGAACAAAGGCTTTAAAGAAGCTTTCTTATTGCTATTAGCTAATAAACCTCATATCGCAAGAGCTACCAAAAGATCATAAGATATGATTTCTTACATCTATGTATAAGAAAGGGGACAGGGATGAATGCCGAAATAGTGTCCCAAATTCCATATCAAGGGTAATTGCAAGGATTCTGAAGGGTAAATTAGAAGAGGAGTTTGTCTCCCCGGAGGAACAGTTTGGCTTAACTGCAGCAAGGTCTTGTACGGACAGCATATTTCTCCTAAACCAGCTCATAGAAAAACGAATGGAGAAAGGAAGAGCTGAACACATAGCTTTTGTACACCTAGAACACGTTTATGACAGTGTACCAAGGCATAAGATGTGGGAATCGCTTAACAGTGTGGGTATTAGTTTGTCTTGCAGTGAAGAATCTGTACAAAGAAAACGAGTACAGGTTGAAACTTGGCTCTTACTTGTCTGAGACTATTTCTGCGTCCAAGAAAAGAGTCTTAAGCAGGGATGCAGTATGCAGTATTTTAACTCTGTTTAAAATTTATTTACAACAGACAGTATAGTTGTAGAGCGTGCAGTGGGAAGGCATTGGATACCAACGGACATATTCTATTCTTCCTTTTCTTTGGTGATGACCAAGCAGTGGTCACATATAGCAGAGATGGCCTGGAAGAAGCACTGAAGGCTCTGAAAAAAAAGAATAGAGCCTGTGAGGTCTACAAATAAATTTAAATTAAATTAATTTTTAAATTTTAATTAAATTTAAATTGAATTACCGTGGACCTTCTGATTAATGGAAGGTTATATAAGAAGGTAGACTCCTTCAAATAGTCAGGAATAAATAAGAAAAAGGTCAGCAATAGATGAGAACGGAGTGTCAGAACCAGAGGTTAGGAGCAGAGTTGGTCTGGCAAGAAGGGTGACTAGAATCTTACACCCACTCCTCTGGAATAGGGTCATCTCAAAAGACATCAAAAAGGTGCATATTCAGAAGTATTGTTGACCCCTCACCCAACTACGCCGCAGAAACCTAGACACTTAACCCAGGACTATCCTGGCTAGGGGTGACCGAAGGATTTCCGGAGAGGATTTGAAGGAACATATTGTGATGGTATGGGCACTGTCAGCGGATGCCAGAACTTAGATGGCCAAAGAGACTTCTGCTATGGGAACAACCAGGAAGACGGAGGAGAGGAAGACCTCGAACCTGCTGGAAGGACTGCGTGGAGAAGGACATAGCAAGCAGGAGACTTAAGGAGAAAGACTGGTGAGATAGAGAGAAGTGGAGAGGCGATCTGACTTAACTAGGCAATCCTTGAGGGATGAAACCTGCAAAAGTATAAGTAAGTAAATTAGATTAATTTTATTTATTCTTTTTTGAGAGTGGTTTAGTTTATTCTTTATTTAAAACAAATTTAAGCCTTCAACTTATGGTATGTTCTGTTTTAAGTTGCAAATGTGAATGAAGAAAGGAAGAAAAGTGTTTTATAAAAGGTTTAAATCTAGGAAAAAATTATTTAGAAAAGATTATATGGGATAAAGGCAAATAGCCTGCGTTTTTAAGATTTGAAAAAGGAAGCGACATCAATATGAAGGTATCCTTGAGAATGACCTGAGGGTTGAAACGTTGGAAAAGTTGTAAAGAATAAAGTTGAGAGAAAAAAAGGATCAAATTTGTTTTAAATTAAGAAGTAAGTAAATTAATTTATAGGTTCCTTTGCTCAACGATTTATTATTGTTGTTTGTTAGGACTTTCGAGCGTAAAATCCAATTTATCAAAACCCATGTTTCATATTTTCTTTTCCTTGATATTTAGGTTTATCCCTTAGATATTCAATATTTTTTATTTACTTTTTTGTTTCAATTCCAAGATAATGAACTCTTCGAATTTAAGATAGTTAATGAGTTTAAAAATAGTTTAATAGATTACTTTTTTTCATTAAGAAAATAATAACGATTCCAGTACTATTTATTATTGTATTTTCTCATAACACTTTATTATAACATTTTGTCATCTACAATACATGTATTGTCTCCTATATTATGTAAAAAAATATTAGACATATTTTCTTTTTCGAGCAGTTTAACATACTAATGTCGTTTAAATTCTACAAAGCTACACGGAAGTTTATCGTAACGTTTGTAAAAATATTTATTAAGATATTGCCGTCTCCATGGGTATATAGTACAATAACAAAAATAAAAAAGATATTGTATTTTCATTATTTTTTCGAGTGATTAGGAATAAAAGTTTAACAACTTAAAAGAGTTTATTTTTAAAAATAAATGTATTAACACGTTTCCCTCTTAATGATGCTGGATAGACTCCAGATGTTCATCTCACGGTTACAGTAACAGAGTAAATAATTATCTGCTACAGCTGGATTCGAAACCAGGTGCTTGGAGTTAGCAGCACAGCGCCTTACCCACCTTGCTTCCCATTCGATAAATAAAAAAAATATATATATATATCATTATGATATCCCCCCTCCTATTGTCAGTGCAGTTGATAAATGTATTGCATAAAATGTGACAGTTCCTTGTAAAAGCATAGACATGCGCTTCCTCATAAACCATCAACGCTAGATCTGGTGTCAAAGTATAGATCCTTTCTCTCTCTCTCTTTCTTTTTTTTTTTTTTTTTTTTTAAGCAACTCATCGATTCACTTTATACTACAATAAACAAATCACCTTCGACCAACACCTCTCCTGGGATAATCATATTTACCTGATCACACGCAAATCCATAACTGTACTTAAACAATTCCTAGGATTCCGTGATTCCACTCCTCAGGATACCCATCAGCTCCTAGTATCCTCATTTACTATCCTACTAGTATCCTCCTAGCATCTCTTGTTTCCCCCCATTTCGACTAAGGTACCCTAGACTACGGAAGGCTATCTAAGATTTATCTTAGGGTTTCCCAGGGACTCTCATGTCTCCCGTTGGTATACCGAGTTGAAGTGGCTCAATCCAACTCCCTGAAGGCAATACTTCCTTAGTTTTTCCTATTCCCAATCCTTAAATTTAAAAAACCGACCTATATCCTTGATCTCTTCATTCTACACTCATCCATCCCTTCATTAAACGCTAGATCCCGACCAATCGACTCATATATGTCCACTCCTAGAATGCCGACTCCTTTAGCAAATCCTTCATCATACGCCCGGAATTCTCTTCCTTTCTCCATTCACCAATCCTCATCCATCCTTTCCTTTAAACAACATTCCTTCACCTACTTCATAACCGAACCTCCCCACCATCGTGAGTAATGTATGAAGCCATTATTGATTACTATTGTAAATTACAATATAATCTAAACTTCTCATGTAATTTTAATATGTATACTGACACTTTTTAAATGTTTGCCAGACCATTAACCTTGATTTGTGCACCGTGTATTTATTCTTAGTATTATGTATTTCATAGTATTGTTATGACAGTAAATACTGCTGCAATGGCTGTGAACTGTCACCGTATTGACGGTCCATTATGCTGTCCCTACAAACACTTGGCCAAGCTACCTGTGGCCACATTCTCTCTTACCAACTTACTATATATTTATCTGTAAGAGAGAGAAACACTGTTGACTAGTTGGGTCGTTGACTCCCTGTTATTGGGTCAGGCGAATCAATGCAGTCTGGAGCCAGGGCTCGCCCCCCCTGGCTTCAATGTAAGGGAGACATCTTGGCTAACTGGGGGGCACGTTTTTATTATCTTTCTACTTCTGTATACGAGGAATTCTACTAGTAATATTTTTATATCATTAAGCTCACGTTTTCGAAATTATAGTCGTTTAAACTATCAAACGTTGTTTTATTATCTTATTATCTTATTTAATTATTTATTGTTTCAATAAATAATAATTGAAAAACCTGTTGTAGAATTATTAAACATTTTTTTCAATGTATAAATTGATATTTACAACAGTAAAAAAAAAAATAGATTTTTGATAGAAATCTCTGGAGAAGATTTCGAGGTCATCATTTTTTTAGACACCTAGAAGGATTATCAAGTAATGAAGAAGAAGCCAGGTTAGAAGCAAGGTGGTTTGGTTGGTTAAGGGAGTTTATTATAGAAGGATCGGTTTTGGTCAAATCGATTGGTTTGACGATTTTTTTTATTCATTGCTCTTTATTCTTAGCCCTGATGAAGGCTAGAAATTCTGGCCGAAACATCGGCTCTATTAAATTCTCTCAATTTATTTGTGTTATTTACTGACCACATCCCCAAATATTTTCTCCTCATTTAAATTTATATGAATCATCCATCAGGACCTCAATGTCCCCTATGTTGCCGATTTGGCCAGAACCGGATACCAATCCTTCCATAATAAACTTCCCAACCACCCAAACCAACTCGTTTCTAACCTGGCTTCTCCTTCTGATATTTACAACTGTATACATATATACACATCAAGT
>NW_027105773.1:273573-274663 GCF_000696795.3 Halyomorpha halys
ATATTTTCATATTTTTATAATAACCATATTATTTTTTTTAAAAACAATGTTATTAGATACAGATGGATATTTATTAAAAACAATTAGAAAATATATAACTGTGTATTATATAATGTAAATTATAATCAAATCCGAAAGACAAGAGTAAATAAAGTTTATGCATACACACTCATTAAAATCAATTTTAGTTTTAAAGACAATTAAGCAAAGGACCGAGTAGTTTCTATTCCGGGAAATTTTAATACAAAGTTAAATATTCTATTTATTTTTTTGTTTAAGGAAATACGATTTCAGAAAACAGAGGACGTCTATCGATTTGCTATTTAGCCGTGTCCTTAGTTTATGCACAAAATTCCCCGAAATAGAAAATACACTCTCACTTGCAACCGAAGTGTTATTCATACATTGAAAACCGATATTTTCTACTAAAAACCGGTTTTCTAATTTCATAATTTTCTCCAAAAAAACGGGTTTTAAAACCGACAAACCCTAGTGTTTATTACACTAATACTTATCTTTTTTCATAATAGGGAGGACTATTAGTGATATAACAGGAATTTAAAAAATACTAAAGTACAAGGTACTATTGTACAAGTCTGTGTAATTGTATTAAGTTAAATCTACAAGACTAATAGTATTAGTTTGTACTTTATTATGAAACAGAGCCCTGGAGAGATGACTGGGTGGCATATAGAACCCTGAGCCAGAAGATTAAATAACAGGTGACAAAAGCTAACAACGCTTCTTGAGAAATATGTCAACAGCAAATCAACACTTTGAATCGAACCCGCACTTCATATTTATATATTACTTTATAAAGATAAAGGCATCAAGGAAGGAAAAAGTATTGGGAAAGCCACTACAAAACCCTTTGAAATGAAAATTCAATAAATTTGTCAATATTTTTTTAATTATTAGTGTTTTTTATTTCGAAATAATATGTTTTTGTGTAATATTAATTACAACTTAAAAACAAATTTGATCCTTTTTCTCTCAACTTAACTCTTTTTAAAACCTTCCAACGTTTCGACCCTCAGGTCATTTTCAAGGATACCTTTATTTTGTTGTCATTTTCTTTTTTAAAAAACTT
>NW_027105773.1:274798-276584 GCF_000696795.3 Halyomorpha halys
ATTTTCTACTAAAAAACCGGTTTTCGAATTTCATAATTTTCTCCAAAAAACCTGTTTTTAAAACCGGGTCTTAAAAACCGACAAACCCTAGTGTTAATTACACTAATAGTTATCTTTTTTCATAATAGGGAGGACTATTAGTGATATAACAGGAATTAAAAAAATATTAAAGTACAAGTTACTATTGTACAAGTCGGTGTAATTGTATTAAGATAAATCGACAAGACTAGTAGTATTAGTTTGTACTTTATTATGCAACAGGGCCCTGGAGAGATGGCTGGGTGGCATATAGAACCCTGAGCCAGAAGGTAAAACGGCAGGTGACAAAATCCAACAACGCTTCTTGAGAAATATGTCAACAGCAAATCAACACTTCGAATCGACCCGCACTTCATATTTATACATTACCTTATAAAGATAAAGGCATCAAGAAAGGATAAAGTGTTGGGAAAGCCGCTACAAAACCCTTTGAAATGAAAATTCAATTAATTTGTCAATATTTTTTTAATTATTAGTGTTGTTTATTTCGAAATAATAAGTTTTTGTATAATATTAATTACAACGTAAAAACAAATTTGATCCTTTTTCTCTCAACTTTATTCTTTTTAAAGCCTTTCAACGTTTCGACCCTCAGGTCATTTTCAAGGATACCTTTATTTTGTTGTCATTTTCTTTTTTAAAAAACTTAAAAATGCCGGCTAATTGCCTTTGTCCCATCTATAAATTCTTCTATATAATTCTTTCTTTAATTTTAAAACTCTTACTAACCACTTCTCTTCTTTCTTTCCATTACATTTTAAATTTCTTTTCAATTCATTTTAGTAAGAGTTTTAAAATTAAAGAAAGAATTATATAGAAGAATTTATAGATGGGGCAAAGGCAATTAGCCGGCATTTTTAAGTTTTTTAAAAAAGAAAATGACAACAAAATAAAGGTATCCTTGAAAATGATCTGAGGGTCGAAACGTTTGAAGGTTTTATAAAGAATAAAGTTGAGAAAAAGGATCAAAATTGTTTTTAAATAAACTAAACCACTCTCAAACAAGAATATATTAATAAAAATTAATCTAATTAATTACAACGTTTTAGGTGGAAAAAATAAAAATTATGAGCTGATAGAAGAATTACTTCGTTCTCTGAAAGAATACAAGGAATCACTCAGTGCGTCCTTACCTCGGCCATTTATGAATAACAAGAAAAAATATAAAATATTTTAGAATCGCTATGGAAAAAAAAAAATAATGTATCCAAATAAATTACCCCCCCCCCCTAATGTAAATATTGAGAAACATTTTTATATTTTATATATAAAAATGATTGACTGTCACTGAATATGAAGAAGAATGGTTACGAGTGTGGTCAAAAAGGAATATGGTCCCGGTGCAGTAAAAGAAAAACAGAAATAGTAACTAAAGATAGAAGTGATAACTTTCAGACTTGAGGTCACTCTGAAAGGTATTCCTATCTTCTTCCTTATCTTCCTTTGTTCTTGATTTTACTCTTATTCACTCTTTTTCCATCGTTTAGTTTGTACTGTATTTTATATTGTATTCTTCTTTTTTTTATCTGTTGTTATTTTCGTTTTCATTAATTGTCTATAACCTTTTATTATCCTTATTTAATTTTACTTTTCACTGGACATCTTTTTAATTTTTCATTTACTTCATCTATTTATGTTTACATTAGGTTTTTGTATTTTTTTTTTAGCCCTGATGAAGCCTTGCAACGTGGGCCAAAATTTTGGCTCATAATAAATAGTTTAATTACTATTTGAGTTTTTATTTGAC
>NW_027105773.1:276634-277923 GCF_000696795.3 Halyomorpha halys
ACTTCCACACGGTCAAGGGCGAATGTATATTTTAAAATGATTGTACGTGTAATGGTTTTAAATGAACTCGAACAATTTCAGAAAACACGTTTGTTATTAGACGAAAGTTTCAAATTATAAAATCAATTTATGACAGCAAAGAAGACCATATAGGAGAAACGTTTTGAAAATTCTGTCCTGGAAACTTTTAAATGGGAATGTTTTCGTTGTTTCCAGCGATGTTAGCCACAACCCAATAATTTCAAATGCATTTAATTTTGTCCCTATCACCTTTGTTGATATAGAAATATAACTAATTCATTTGGGTTTTATTTATTTTTATTTTTTTGTTAAATTGGTATTGAAATACAATCATTGCTAATTTTATTTTATTTCAAATTTCATTGTTTTTATTCCATTTTTTTTTAATTCTCTGGCTACTTCTAATTTATTATGTATTTAAATTATTTTCATATTTATTTGTAATTTTTTTTCAATATTTTGAATTATTTATCCTTAGATAAGAAACTAACCTACGGAAAGTATCTTTCTTCCAGCAAGGCCCTGTTTCATAAGGAAAGCTAATAGTATTAGTTCATAGTACAAGGATAGAAACAACGTGTTAATTGCACTAATATTTTTTTTTTCATAATAGGGATGACTATTAGTGATATTACAGGAATTAAAAAAATACTAAAGTACAAGTTACTATTGTACAAGTCTGTATAATTGAATTAAGATAAATCTACAAGACTAATAATATTAGTTTGTACTTTATTATGAAACAGGGCCCTGGAGAGATGACTGGGTGGCATATAGAACCCTGAGCGAGAAGATTAAATAGCAGGTGACAAAAGCTTACGCTTCTTGAGAAATATGTCAACAGCAATTCAACACTTTGAATCGAACCCGCACTTCATATTTATATATTACTTTATAAAAATGAAGGCATCAAGGAAGGAAAAAGTATTAGGAAAGCCACTACATAACCCTTCTAAGTGAAAATTCAATTAATTTGTCAATATTTTTTTAATTATTAGTGTAATTACAACGTAAAAACAAATTTAATCCTTTTTCTCTCAACTTTATTCTTTTTAAAGCCTTCCAACGTTTCGACCCTCAGGTCATTTTCAAGGATACCTTTATTTTGTTGTCATTTTCTTTTTTAAAAAACTTAAAAATGCCGACTAATTGCCTTTGTCCCATCTATAAATTCTTCTATATAATTCTTTCTTTAATTTTAAAACTCTTATTAACCACTTCTCTTCTTTCTTTCCATTACATTTTAAATTTCTTTTCAATTCATTTGT
>NW_027105773.1:277973-278540 GCF_000696795.3 Halyomorpha halys
GGGTAGATTCTCCACATGTTTTATAATGTCATAATATCACTTACAGCAAATTTACTTGATGTGTATATATGTATACAGTTGTAAATATCAATAAAGAAATAATTAAAAAAAAAATTATATGATTTTCTGAAATCATTAAAGTGCTGCTTTACCTAAAAACTAATCAAATTATTTCAATGTTTATTATAGAAAGAAATTGACATTGAATGTGAGTGAAGAGAAGACCTTGGGCCCACATAGAAAGGAAATATGGAGGTGTTTTCTGGAGGCGGCCGACAATTCGGTTTTGTTGCCTTATTATTTTCCATCTAGGACACCAAGATTAATAAATAAACTTTACTATTATGTGCAGTTTTAAAAAACGAAATCTATAGAACTAAATACAACCGCGTTAATAAACTCCAGTAAGGAACTACGTCTTGAAATAAATACGGATAAAAAAAATACATGGTTAGCAGTAGAAACGCGAGCTATTTCGGTGATATAGATATAGGAGGAAATACGTTTGAACAGGTTGATAGGTTTAAGTATTTAGGTTCTACGGTCACTAGAAAAAACGAAATTGAT
>NW_027105773.1:278590-280794 GCF_000696795.3 Halyomorpha halys
TTCTAGAGTTGTTTGTAGTTTCTAAGATATAGAGCTCCGAATGAAAAATTAGTGTTTTTTAAGGTTTTGAAACAGCCGCCATATTTTATTCTCCCTACCTATACTTGGCAGACTCATCAATTTTTACTATTAATTATACATAGTTTTCATTAAAGTAATCAAAAATTAGGGTGAGATAACTGCCTTTTTTTCTTCCTGTCTCTTGTACTAATAGAATTCATTGTGTCTTATTAAGATTTTATCTTACCATGAATATTGGAAGAGGTTTAACTATTACTGGTGATTACACAATACTTGTTAACGATAATACCCATTGAATAAATATTTATACTCTGCAAAGAAAGACCTGACTCACCATTTCTCACTCAGTTGACAATAAACAATATTCTATTATATCAGCTCTAGATCGACTATTACAATGGAAGCTGTTGGCTTTGTGATATCCTATCTTTAGTAAGAAGCCAATATATTCGGATGTGTTGATAGCCCGAGTTAGTACTACTCGAGGATCTTAGAGGCTATACAGATCAACTCTTAGAACTTGTGACGTTCAAAAAATCTTGTAAGGATGCCGGGGAACGTAAAAGCACACCGCTACATTTATTTTGTAAGTAGTCCATTTTTACTTTTTAGTATGTTAGATAGAATTTAAAAAAAAAAAACAGACATATCATTTTTTTTTTTCATTTTTCTTCAGTTCAAGTAACGTTAAAAATGTTTCAACTTATATTTTGTTTCAATATTCCATAATATTTAAATTTAATCCCTATTTTAGTTTCCATACATTTTTCGAATCCTTGAAGAAGAAGTTACATACATATTGACACCAGGAAAGAGAATTTGTGTATCTTCTTCTTGTTTTTTTATGTGGGTTGTTCATTTTGTGTGTGATACAGTACTTTTTTATTTTAAACCTTTTTTTATAATATTATTTTTTATCTATAAAACATAAGATCTTTTTTATTTATAATCTTAATATTTTCTTGAGACTGGCAATTTTTTAAATAAATAATTCAAATTTTATCTATTATAGTCTCAAAACCTTTTATTTCTCTTATAAGTCCGACGTTTCGGCCAATCCGGCCATCTTCAGGGACAATCTTAATACAACTTTGATACTATATAATTTAAACAACTTTAACTTTATGCAGGTTATTCTGCCCAGGTCAAAAACATCAATTTCTAATTAGTCAAATATCACTTAAAACAAAGTCAAAATCATTCATCAGCAGACACTATTCCTTAAACTTTTAAAGAACTTAAAAAAGAAAAGTTTAAGGAATGACTTTGTTTTAAGTGATATTTGACTAATTAGAAATTGATGTTTTTGACCTGGGCAGAATAGCCTGCATGAAGTTAGAGTTTAATAACTTTTTAAAATGATATGTGGGACAGAGATTTTGAGAAATTTATATAATTTTCGATCATAAATTTTTTTACGAATATAAACCAATTAAATTAAATGATCACTCAGGCAAATTACATGATAAAAAATGTAAATTTGTTGCTCAACAACCCCAGGGATTAAGAGCTTTGTGAGAAAGTACTCTTTCTTCAACAACGGTTGTTACAAGGAGGTAATTTCAGAAAAAAATATAGGAAAAATAAATAAAATAGAAAAATTATTTATGCATACAATTTTTATGAAGCGTTAGGATTGTGTCTCAGCATAAATATTGTTTTAATAAGTGCATAATATTGAAATTCAATCCCTGTTTTAGTTTCTATAAATTTTTTGAATCGAAGTAGTAGAGTAAAGTAACATAAAGTTCATTTAATTCAAGGAATATAAGTGACTTTATAATAAGTCCATTGCCATTAAAAAGAATTATTTCATTCTAGAAATTTGCACGTACATACCTAAACAAAACATTAATAATTCCAGCCTAGCATTAAGTTAAGAATTAAATTTTAATATACAATGTTATTAATTTTCGCAGCTCTGTCGAAAACATTGGATTCTCATTTCGGTTGAATTATCGTTTTGAATAATGAATTGATTATTCATTACATGGTTAAATGACAACCTTTTAGGGTAAAATTATTATTATTGTTTTTATTGTTTAATCAAAAGGAAGAGAAAGATAATACATAATCATTAACAAAAACCAATTACTATAGATATCATTTTTACCTAACTAAAATCATCCAAATATAATTCAAAAATAAATTTAGTAGGTATATATATACATATATATTTACAT
>NW_027105773.1:280844-282541 GCF_000696795.3 Halyomorpha halys
CCAACCATCTTGTTCTCGTATAAGTCATCCATGGTCAACTATCTCTCATGATTATTAATCAAAAATATATTTATTTTGTTGGGAGATAGTCCGGGTGACGAGCAATAAAGACATTCTCTAACCAAATAATTGTAAAAAAAATGTTGAGAGTTCTTGAAGGTGAACATGTTTTTCTATAGCAAATACTATCGTAAATAAACTAAATGTTTATTTAGATTTATGTAGTTATTGGTAGTTGTTAGTTATTTACCACTGCTATACCCTTTTTCAATGAAAAATTAATTTTTACTAGGTTTATGCATCATAGAAATAATAATCATAAAATGAGATAAGTTAATAATAATGGCATTCTAGGAAATTAACAGCACTTGTATAAACAAGCAATGTTTACTTACTTTATCGTTTTTAAACATTGCATAAAGTTTTTGTTGTTCGCGTATTCCCAACTAATGATAACATTTTGTACTTAAAAATCTCAATTTTTTTTTTTTACTTTTACCACGCTTTTCTCTGAAACCAACCAGTAAGATTTATTTTAGATTTGACACCCAAATCACAGGTCAACCCACAATGACCACCCAAACTTGATATTATCATCCTTCATTTTACAAAGAACTATTAATAAGCTTGGTATAATGATTTTTTAAAAAAATGAATTATTTTCATTTACTGATATATTAAATTATAAACTATTTGGTTACATCCTGTAGGACATTTTCAGTTTTTCTATTACGATTTATTTATTATAAAATTTAAAAATAATAATTTATAGCATTTTATGAATATATTGTGTGATAGTATTTCCTTCCAATTTGAATAGAGTGGACTCTCGCCAATACGAACTAATTAAAACCAAGAGAGTTCGGATTAGTGAAAAATTACACAAAAAAGGGTCACTTTATAAGTAACAAATTAATTTATCTTCATAACAATTTTGCATTGAATAATAAATCAATTAAGATCTCTAAAAATAATCCAGAGGTGAATTAAAAAAAATCACAAATAATAAAAATTATTACAGATAAATTACATAAATGGATTGTCTAAGAATATACAAAGATCTCTTAAAGAATATAATATCATATAATAATATCATTAATGAACATTAGTATTATATATTCTGACGTTACTTTATCGAAATATCGATAGTTTGTTTATAAAAGATAGAAAAATGTATAGAAACTTATGGAATGGAATATTGAAATTTTATTTTGATAATTACATGTTTATTATAATATTTTGTATTGTTGCAATGTCAATATGGAATATTAGCCACAATATTTCGATATTATTTTATCGAAATATCGCTATTTGTTTTAAAATGAAGAGAAAAATGTAAAAAAAATTAAAAAAGGAATATCTATATTTTATGTTGATAATTACATGTTTATTTTAATATTTTGTATAGTTTCAATGTCAATATGGAATATTAGCAACAATATTTCGATATTATTTTGTCGAAATATCGATATTTGTTTTAAAAAGAAGAGAAAAATGTATAAAAAATTAAATATCGATATTTTATGTTGATAAGTACATGTTTTTTTCCATTATTTTGTATGTTTGTAATATCATTCAGGAACATTCAAAGATCTCTTAAAGAATATGGTGTAGAAATATACTCTTTATGGTATAGACACAGCAACAACATTAAAAATTTTGTATATGCATATTCATAAAATTAAAAGTATATGCAT
>NW_027105773.1:287531-288335 GCF_000696795.3 Halyomorpha halys
CCCTACCTATACTTGGCAGACTCATCAGTTTTGACTATATAATAAATAAACTTTACTATTATGTGCAGTGTTAAAAAATGAAATCTATAGAACTAAATACAACCGCGTTAATAAACTCCAGTAAGGTACTAGGTCTTGAAATAAATACGGATAAAACAAAATTCATAGTTAGCAGTAGAAACTCGAGCGATTTCGGTGATATAGATATAGGAGGAAATACGTTTGAACAGGTTGATAGGTTTAAGTATTTAGGTTCTACGGTCACTAGAAAAAACGAAATTGATAAGGAAATAAAAGCTAGGTTGAAGCCGGGAAATGCTTGTTATTTTTCAATTTCGAAACTGCTTAGCTCGCGCCTTCTATCGAAACCTAGTGACGATAGAAGTGGAAATAAATAATAATTCCACTTCTCATCATTTCATTTTATTAATTCAATTCTGTAAAATTATTCACTATATGTCATTCTGTTTATATTTTATTTTTTATTTTCTATATTCATTGGTTGTTATCTTGTTCTGTTCTTAGCCCTGATGAAGGCTAGAAACTCTAGCCGAAACGTTGGCACGATTAAATAAGTTACATCAACATACTTGTGTTTTATTTTGACCGCACCTCCAACCATCTTGTTCTCGTATAAGTCATCTACGGTCAACTATCCCTCATAATTATTAATCAAAAATACATTTATTTTGTTGGGAGATAGTCCGGGTGACGAGCAATAAAGACATTCTCTAACCAAATAATTGCAAAAAAAATGTTGAGAGTTCTTGAAGGTGAACATGTTTTTCTATAGCAAATACTAGC
>NW_027105773.1:288385-297300 GCF_000696795.3 Halyomorpha halys
TACGCACATATTATCAATGGGTTTTTTTATTTTAAACATTTTTTAATATTATTTTTTCTGTATGAATCATACGATCTTTCGTTTAAATAACTTTTTGAAATGATATGTGGGACAGAGATTTTGAGAAATTTATATAATTTTCAATCATACAATTTTTTACGAATATAAACAAATTAAATTAAATGATAAATTAACTAAAAATGAAAATTTGTAGCTCTACACCCCATGAACACCAAGGATAAGAGATTTGTGAGAAAGTACTCTTTCTTGAACAACGGTTGTTACAAGGGAGGTAATTTCAGAAAAAAATATATGAAAAATAAATAAAATAGAAAAAATATTTATGTATAGATAGATAAAATTATATTAACTAGGGAAGGTACTTTGAAAAAGATTATAAATAAAATTTGAAATAAAAATAACTTTTAATCTTGAACATGTTGTGCCGTTGGTATAACTGCATATACATATGCATTATGTATTTATATACAAGATACATTCGTCCGGCTGTTGCTAGTTATAACTTTTTCCATTTATATAATTTATTATCACGTGCAGTTGGTATTTGCATTAATAAAGATTGTTTTTATACAATTTTAACTATATAAAACACTGGATATTTATTTCAAATAAAATTTTTAAAATAATATGTAGGATAATTTTTTAGAGCAATTTAAATATTAAATGAAGAAAAAACATTGTTTTTTTCTTGCTGTGATGTTTAGTTAATAGTACAATGTATATAGGAATTAGGTAATGGAACATTGCATTATCTATAACGAGGGGTATACAGTGCTATTTTTATCCCGTAGCTGTCACGAACCTTCTCCCTGTCCCAGGTCGTAGTCTACACTAAAATATTTAGAAGTCCAATAAAGTTAGATTACTTCAGCTTTTGTGGATCATTGGTCTCTATAATTCGTCTTTGATGTTCCTTACTATCAACTTTCTTTGATACAATATTAACAATTACTTCAATTCTTTTTTTTCTTTTTTTTTGTTTTTTTTTACATAATATCGGGAAATCGAATTTTCAAGGTAATTTATGAGAGAGAAATACTTTATTTATCTATGCTGCCTAAATACATCAGCTTGCCATCTCACACAGCATACTTATCAATCCGTAATCGGACATATATAAACTGCACATACATGGTATAATCAGAAAGAAAGAGATACAATAATAAGATATAATAAACAATTTTTTTTCCCCTACAGTTTACTTTTATATCCAATTTCGGTCTGTATAACAAATACCAATGTTTCAACTCATTCCAATTTTTCCTTCTCATTTCTTCTCCTCCAATTTCACCTTTTCACAATTTTTCAATTCACCCGATCAACAAATTCGCTCTCCGGAATTCACCCTCCTAGATCCTCTTCAGTGACTCGCTAAACACTATTAGCGCTAAACACTATAATTAATATTAAAAACAATGAATTGTTAAGCTTCTCCTAAAGAGGACGTATCGGGCCATAGTCAGGGCTAAAATTGATCAGAAAAATCCATATATCGAAAAGATATATAAACAATTATAGAAAAGAAAATTTATGCTAAAATATTACTTTTGTTTGTTTGTTTACTGGCGCGACAGTCCGTGGAGGTCCAAGGCCTCGCGCGATGTACTTAGGAAATACAATGAGCGTTTCTTGAAGTGGTTTTCATAGGGTGGGTCCGTCACTCCCACGCCTATTTTTGTGAGTGCCAACCATTGCCTGACGTGCCTCACAAATTCCTGGGGTTAGGTTGTGAGTAAGTATTATATCGTTATAAGCTTGAAACAATCCCGGATAGGGCCGGAGACTCGAACTCTATGGGTGCATGCAATCTATGGGTTGGCAGACATGCGCTACTAACGCACACCCCCGTAATTAAAATATTACTTTAGATCCCCCAAAATGGTGCGAAACCATTTTTATTCCACCAGAGTGTACTGACGGTCCCAAACGTACCCACCCTTTATTTGAAAATGAATTACTCTCTACTTCGATAGGGATTTTTCCCCTCTAGAGGGAATTTCTACTGGGAAATGGTCATTACATCTTATCCTCCACCACCTATCCATTCATCAATATTTCTGAAAACCTGCCTCGGTTTTTCCGAGGAAAAAAGGACCTAAATATATAAAGAAATATAGGATACTTAGATGTTTTTTTAATGTAGAGTTTTTTTTTGGTCAAGACTCCCCATTGGAGTCCTATTATATTGCCTAACCATGGTTGGGGATAAAAGTTGTTCATTTTTTGGGACCGACACTCAATGAAAAAAGTCAAAGTCCCAGGCCGGATTCGAACCGGCACCACCAGTAGACATCAAATAGGTAAGACTGTGTGTTAACCACTGGGCTACGGGCGGCCCAATGTAGAGATTTGATGTCCTCTTGGTGAATTTTCCAAAGATTATCATAATGTGTATTACTTGATATGTAAATTTATTTTATATACTTCATATAAATATAAAATAAATGTTTCAGATATATTTTCAGGTTACAGAGTCTGAGTATTATAATTTATAATGATAAATATGTAATATGAAATATTTTCTGGAAGATTATTGATTGACCTTGTGTATAGATGAATGGAATATGGTCCGGATGCGGTAAAAAAAAACTCAAATAGTAGATAATTATACTATTTTATTGAGCCAACGTTTCGCCCCAGGTTGCAGGGCTTCGTCAGGGCTAAAAAGATACAAACACTATAGTTACAAAAAGGAAAAAAAGAGAAAAACATAAGTGTAAAATAACAGGGGTATAAAATGTAAAAAAGTAAGATATAATAAGATCTTATAATAATATCTTACTTTTTTACATTTTATACCCCTGTTATTTTACACTCATGTTTTTTCTCCTTTTTCCCTGTTTACACTTATGTTTTTTTCCTTTTTTTAACTATAGAGTTTGTATCTTTTTTAGCCCTGGCAAGCCCTGCAACGTGGGGCGAAACGTTGGCTCAATAAAATAGTATAATTTTTTACTATTTGAGTTTTTTTTTTTACCGCACCCGGACCATATTCCATTTATTAAATATTTTCTTCTTTCTCATCCTCCTTAAGTACCTTTCAGCGTGGAGGAGCCCCTAACAACTTGGTCCACACATCTCGGTCCATTGCAAGCATCTTCATCTGAGCCAGCCTTTGTCCTCTTTGGATATGTTCCATATAGCTCCTTCTAGGTCTGCCTCGTGGTCTCCTACCAGTCGGCCTGGCCTCCATTCATTTTCATGGCACTCTGTCTTCCCCCATTCTACAGACATGTCCATACCATCGGAGCTGTCGGTGTTCAATCACTGATTTTACTGAGGGAATCTGAAGTTCTTCTCTTATTCATTCATTCCTTATCCTGTCTCTCCTTGTTTTGCCCAATATTCATCGCAAAAATCGGATTTCAGCAGCCATAATCCTGCTCATGTGCTTGTCTTGGGTGACCCAACTTCCTTTGCCTTCTTATTAACATTTGGTATCTTATTTTTGTAATGTTCTTAGTTGTTTTTGTATCTTTTTAGCCCTGATGAAGCCCTGGAAAGTGGGCGAAACGTCTGACATTAAATAGTTAAAAACTATTTGTTCTTTTTTGACCGCAACCCTGATCATCTTCTTCATAAATTGTTTTTTAGTTGTACTGCGAAAATTCTATATGCGAAATACAAATTATTATGTAAATTAAACTGGCTTTGATTTGAATGCTGGCTGACATATTTACACCTAATGGTTCCTGGGATATTTTTTTCATAAATCCAACATCTTACCCGAACAAGTAGACATCAATATTATGTGATATTATTTTCGCAAATATCATAAAAACTACCGCTACTACGAAGATAAATGTCAGTAAAATTGTCGGTAATTCAACTGGGTTTAATTTTGGTGCTAACAGACTGTTATCTGTACATCAAATAATTCCTGAGATATAAATTTCTCAAAATAAATTCAACAGCTACTTATTTTCTTTTTTAGAGGAGTAAGGTAGCACCGTGGTAAGGCACGACGCTACTAACTCTATGAACCCGAGTTCGAATCCGGCTGGACAGAAAATTGTATTCTGTTACACTGTATCCGTGAGTCAACTCTGTGGGTTCTGGAGGCCTCCTGGGGTCCGCCCAGCCTCATAAATAGGGTAAAAATCTGGCGGTCGAGCGTGATTATTAGGTCAGAATCACGCTCAACCGCCTGATTTTTTAGTTGTACGACGAAAATTTTATATGCAAAATTCAAATTATTATGTAAATTAATATCATAAATACTACTAATCCTATGGAGATAAAGGCTACACTGTAGTAAATCAAACTAGCTTTGATTTGAATCCTGCCTGACATATTTATACCTAATGGTTCCTGAGATATATTTTTTCATAAATCCAACATCTTACCAATTAGACATCGATTCTGACCTAATCACCTCCTTGCACAACCGTTGGTCTAGCGACAGTACTTCCTTACAAATTACTGAACCCCCGACCGTTCATGGGTTGTAGTGGTACAGATTTTAGTTTATTTTTTTTTTAACTTATTTTTTTACCAGTTTTGATATAAAATGTTGACTTAAAAAAAAAAATTACTCTACTTTAAATGACGTTCTATTAGATTTTCTAGTGTTGTAGGTTGTTTCAATGATACAATGATGATGAGCTTGGAATGAAATTTTTTTTTAATGTTTTAAACAGCCGCCATATTTTATTCCCCTTAACAGTGATGTATACTTGGCAGATTACATAGTTTTCTATTAAATAATTAAAAATTGTTGTGAAATAACTGTCTTTTTTCTCCTTTTGTGCTATTGGACTTATAGTATTATAAAGCTTTCTTACAAGTTTTAGTATTAATATATCGACTTTTCGCACCCCCATGAACCAAATATGAGTAACGCCAACATTATAAATACTATAATCGATTCTAGGGATTATTCTAATTACTATCGATATAGGGAACTCCTTCAGGTCGCCTCCCTCCCCCCAACATCTGATTCAGCCCTACGTCACAGAGCTGCCGGCTTTAGTCTCCTCTGTTCGTTCGGTCAGGTCAGTCGCTCACTCCACTTTCTCTCGCCAATATGGGTGCCAGATACTACCCCGCCAAGGTAGGATATTCTTGTAATATTACTTTTATAATTCATTATAAAACATATCATTTAAAATAGTTTGCCGGTTCGTATTGTAATATCAGAGAGAAAAAAAACAAGCCCCCCTTTCAGTCGCAATAGACGGCCATACTGTCTTTTCCAGCATCTTGTTTATCTAAAATATTACTACTTAGTTTAATGTATACTTCATTGAAAATTTAACATGGATCTTTCTTTTAAAAACATCTCGTTTTTAATGAAAACGCTTAATTTTTCAATTGCAACCTATAAAATTATATATGTTGTCGGTATATTATATATCAATATGTAATTATTAATTATAATAAGTGTTAATTATGAGATTATATATTTTTTTTAATCATGGTTCCTCCATTTATGATTACCATAAAAGACCATACCGACCTACATGCTAAATATTATTTTTATATAAATCCAATTTAATAATAAAAAAAATATTTAAATTTAATAAGTTTATAAAATAAACTATCATATATTCATGTTGCACGAAAACATTCAAATTGCATATGCATCGGCAACCAGCTGGGCGTTCCCTGAAATCTTAGTCTCTATTACGTTCATGTTTCTCTAAATTTCTTCTTGTCAGGAAATTAATGCTTTTATTCTCTGCAGAAGATATCTTTTATCGGATGTAGTGAAATTAATCTTTCTTAACCTAGGTTGCGAATTTGACAAATATACCTGAAATTTCTTTGTTTGATGTCAGTCTATCAAGTCAAGATACCATCTTAGTTATTCCTTCTCTTCTTCCAAACTTACATTTAAGAGTTATTATAAAGCTTGTACTGTTTACACACTCTAGCTAATCCATAATTTATATCTTAATGATACATGCGATCGTTTCAGTAATTTTTTTCGCTAATCTGTCAAAGTTTTTGTCACTATTATAACCTTTATTTTTTAGTCTTTGGAAATGATTTTACAATATATATATATTTAATTATTACTATGATATGGGAGAAACACTCCTCATATATGCATGATCATTCTCGAAATCTGATTTATATAATTTAATTTTTCTGAGATATATTGAAATGAAAAACACACATATAATTTAGACAACACTAAGAATGTTGGTTTTATAACAACATAAAACATTTTAAAAATTTAGATGAAGAACTTTATACCAGAAATTGGTATAAAGATAAAATATATATATGGATGCGAAGAGCCGAATTTTATACAATGCAAGATCTGGTTATTTCTCGGAAAGGAAACTTAAAAATGTTGATAATTAAATCATTACATTGATTTTTAATAATTTTATGTTTTGATAAAATATATAAAGAAGTTAATATTTTTTTAAATTATTATAGATTATTTAATTATTAGGTTTAATAATAGAACCTAAAGTGCTAGTTCCGGCATCTCATCCATGAAATTATTTCTTTTTATTCTTCTATATAGGAATAAGGGATTACTGAATCCAAGACTTAAGGAATAAATCATTTTTCCAGGATATTGTTAAGATTATATATGCTTCATTTAACAGATTAACATATGGATTAATGGGTTATTTTTATTACTAGTAAAATTTCGCAGCCTGCTCGAATTTAACCGGTTTTACAAAAAAAAATTATTACATTTAATAATTTTATACAATTATATACATTAAAAAAGAGCAGCAGAGTTTCATCACTTAATTGTATTTTTCCTTCATTTTTGTTAGGAAAATACTTTTGATGCTTTAAAAGAGCCAAAAAAGCTCACAAATGGCGGGGCACAAAAACAATTTAGGTCTCCTCTAAAATCAATTAATTCACCCGCTAATGTTTACCATTCCAAAACGATTCGAATGACTGCGCAAGACATTAAAAAATGGCGGAATGGGGGACTCAAACTGAATGCACATAGAAATATTTACTCTGCTATAAACTCAGAGTGCTATAGAGTTACCCAAAACATTAAAAACCTTCAAGAAAGATTTAGTTCATTTATATGTCTACATTCGCGAAACCATTAAATTTTGTTCTATGGGCTGAAAAACGGTTATGATATCTACTCTTTTTCTTGATTCTGTCTTATTTATAACTTATAATTATGCCATGCTGTTTAATATTACTCTAAGGAAAAGTACTTATTAAAGTTTTTAAAAGCCTTGGTTTAAACTACGATTTTGAAATCTAGGTAAAAATAAATAATTATCCGTTGTCGCAGAAAAGTTAACCTTCAAATGGCGGTAAACTTGACTGGTCCATGATTGCCGGTTAGACTGAGATTTTTAGCTATCTACGTTTAAGTTGGTAAACATATTAGGAACCTTACATAGTTCGAGTTGTTATTTAACGAAGGTGTATTGTATTGTTTCCAAGAGTATAATTATTATGGCACTGCATTGCCTGCAAGAACCTCTTCCACCACAGCCAACCAATCTACACGGTCTCTTTCTCCTTCCATCTTTATTCAGTCAGAAGCTTCAAATACTCCTCTACATCGCCCAGCCATGTGATTCGGGGACGTTCTCTTTTCTGTTTTCCATTTGGTTTTCCATAAACCATCCTTTTCATCGTGCATCCTCTCAACGTGTCCTAACCATCTTATTCTTGCTCTTTTGACAAAAGCCACAATACTGGGTTCCCAGAACAGATCCATCAGCTTATCATTCCTTTTTCCCTTTAATTTTTGAATCTTTAATTTTTTATATATATATTACTATTAGTTTTCGTGATATAAGCTAACAGCTGAAAAAAATGCATTCCCTTGATTTTTGCAAATCAAATTGAAATTTTGCGTTGCTATAAGTTTTCTGAAATGGCATTATGTGATGGCAAAATCCAGGTTCTGAATTCGCACCCTAAAAACCATAATGAACCCTTTATAACAAAATTTTTAACATACATTTTATTTTCTATTTCTATATCAACATAGTGTTGCCCTAAATTTTTTTTTCTCCTGCTATATATGATAATAAAACGCCCAGCTCTAAACGTTACAGTAAATAATTGAAGATGAAATGTTAAAAATTTCCTTTGAAATTATCAGCTATTATATCATTGCAAATAGTCTTTGAAAAATAATTTTAGAAATCATTATTTGTTTAAATTTCTTCTAACCTTTTAGGTTATACTGTGATAGGTGAAGAAAATCTCATACTTGCTAAATGTTTAGAACAAATTGTATGTTAGAAACTCTCATTATTTACACGCATTGCTGTATGCACATAATTCAACAGCGATATCAAGTCAAAAAAACAAAAATTAAAATAATCGGTTTACTTAGATTTTCTCTTGTAGTTTTCAAATATAAATCACATGAATATTTATATGTTCTTGCGTATTGATTAATATGTATCAGAGGAGTCTAGGAAGTTGAAGGAATGCGAAACGTACCTCGAGGACATATTCAGAGTTGAATGAGTCATTTATGAACGCCATTGTTATCATGAAGGCTATGAAATTAGTCAGAAAAAAATGCCATTCACGGCCACTTAAATAAGATCATTGTGTCATCATGAGCAATGTAAATAACTCCAGACTCCATTAGAATTCTAACTACAAGCTTTAGCGTTGTTTAGTCGCTCTGCATAGTTTAGTTCTGACGAAACAGAGCGAATTCTTTTACGCTACTGACCTATATAGTTCTCATAGTATTTTATTTAAACGCTCCCAGAGCGCTTAAGAAGTTTTACTTAATAATCATAATTTTTTTTTTTAATTTATTTATTCTATACTCTTTATTAATTTATACAATAACATGAAACGTAGTTTGGTTTGTCGTAGTAATAACTTATTAATATTTTTTTTCCTTCTGTAAATGTGTTAGAAACAATTTTTTTTTTTAAATTATTTATTTAATGTAATTTACAACTGTACAAAATAAT
>NW_027105773.1:297525-304732 GCF_000696795.3 Halyomorpha halys
TTTGTGACGTAATAAGGAGCATCAAGGATTTTACGTAGGATTTTGGATTGTAACGATTGGATGCGGGAAGAATTTGATGGTTTGGTGGAGCCACAGAGCTCAATTCCATATGTCCAAATTGGTCTGATTGTTGTAGTGTATACTAATTTTTTGTAGGGAATGGGAAGTTTAGAGCGTTTAGAAACAATTGAGGATCTTTTTAATCAAAATTTAATATATATAAACTTCTGAAAAGTAAAGATTTAAATTGAACACGAAAATTAAACTACCCATACCCATTAATTCGTAATCTCTCATCCTTAACAATCCCTGATAATTCCCTGAGGTGTCTAAAAAGAAGATAGCCACGGGATCTCTTAATTTAAAGCTATGATTGAAGTACTACCATTGGGTGGTTCCTTCCTAAGATTATCATGTGTTCTGAAACATTTATCACATTTACTTATGGCATTTGTTTTGTTTTTTATATAGTTGTAAATTTGAATAAATGAATAAAAATATTAAGATCTACTTAAGATGCTCCCATAATTTTTTTAAAATAATATCTTTCCAAACTAAGATTCACAATTGCAAATCTGCAACTGTCTGAAAAATATATTTTTTCTAAGAAAGAACTTTAGGGTTATTTAGGTTGTCGTCGTTATAAAAGTTGATTCACTTTAGAGGAGTGTTCGAACCCAGCCAAATAATGCATATTTGGGTGGGTTCGAAACCATTATTAATTTTTTTTTTCATTAAATTCCACAATACAAATCACTGCATAATTGTTATTTTTATATTAGAAGAATAGTAGTTTACCGTATGAAGTAGATTGTAGGAAGATAGTCCGGGTGGTGGTCAATAAAGCTATAAAAATGTAAAAGAAAACTATTTATTGTTAACCAAGGTTTCGGCCCGCTTTGCAGGGCTTCGTCAGGGCTAACTGAGGATAATATATGACAAAACCATTCCAATATAAGTAAAAAGGATTATAAAGCTGTTTAAAAAAAAAATTTGATTTGTCAGGTTCATTCTTAATAAAAAATATATTTTTGGGACAGTTACAGATTTTCAATTGTATAATTGTAAATTTTATTTCTTATTTTGGAAAGATATTTCAATTAATGTTATCGGTGCATCTCATGAAGATTAATTTTTATATATTTTATATGAAGATATATTTTTATTATTATTTATTTTTAACACCTATTTGAAAGAAAAAAATTAATTTTTTTTTTAAAGTACTACAATAGAAATAATGAAAAATTCTAGAGGCTGCTCAAAACTTCATTAACACTCCTACTTTATTTTATTTTTTTTATATTCTGACGTTTTAGTTCGTACCTCATCCTCAGAAATGGTACAATTTTTTTTTGTTTATATATTTTTTTTATGATAAATAACTTTTTACTCTTTATTATTGTCTTTAATATTTATGTCTCTATATTATTTTATATTAACATGTTTCTAAAATATCATAATATTTTATTAGTGGTAGCTGATTTGAATCTATTTGAGATTTGAAATGCACACTTAACATCCTTTGAAAATCAAAATACAGATAAGTTATTAATTGAGTCTTATAAATATCATATTATACGTTGTGCCAAAATGTTTAATATGATTTTTTTTTCTAAATTTTTTTTTTTAATGCCATATAATATAATTTGTTTCTTCGATTTGACTTCTTAAATACCGATTAAGGGGTCGACGAACTGGAAAGTACAGCTGTTTAATGTTGCAGTTGTTAAATCTATTTGTAAGGCAGTGGACTTGGCTCTCAGCCAATTTCTTTTCTTCCGAGTTCAAACCATTGAGACAACATATTTAGAGGATCAATATGGTGAGGATTGAATTTTCTTTGGGTCACGATGTGATTTTACTCAAATAAGATAAAACTAATAATTTCGCAATCTTTACATCTCTAGCTATTAAAAAAACTATATTTAATATCTGGTAATAATTACTTGGTTTAAGTATTTAGCTTAGTAATTTTTTTTTATTGATAATTCGGTTTGCGGTTTCTGAGGTTTGATAGTGATATCTCATACAACAGATTTTTAATAAACTTTAATTTTTTTTATTACATAAAAAGAAATAATTTTCTTTTACAAGCTTAAAATTGTAATGAATTATCTTCAGTAGCTTTCTGCAATAATACCTTACAACAACATTTTAACAGTTTTATCTGGAAACAAAAAATCAAAACATAATTCCTTAACAAATTATTTATTCTTACTAGATAAAACTTTTAATTAATTCATTTTCTAAATACATTCATTGAATTAATGAAGTCATAAAATATTTTTATCGTTTTACTTGTTTTTCTTACTCAATGTTGTTTACTGCTGACTAAGACTGTTTTTATTTACCAACAGAATTATTAAGACAGGTTTGTTATATAAACATCTGGCTTTGTTTAATCACTATCCATAATTCAAATGGTTGCACTATATTTATACAACTCCTATTTTCACTGTCGCTCTCCATCTGAGATTCTATTTTTAAAATAATATTTTTAACTTAGCTTTGATCGTCGATTTACTTTTAAATTTGCATAAAATAATATTTATAGCATCGTATTTTTTTTTTGTAATCATAATTTATTAGGATTATCTTGCAATATACATGAATATTCTTGCAAAAGTTAATTCGTAAACTGTTGAGGAGTGGTTTTGTTGGAGAGTGAGAAGGCCTATGATATAGCATATTTTGCAAGTTCAGAGTAAAAGTCGCTGTATAATTGTTGTTTTTGCATTGGAAGAATAATAGTCGACCGTGTGGGAATAGGTAGCTAGTAAGGTAATGGACTACTGACACCAATTTGTTTCGCTGTAGCTGTTGAGTCAGTCCTGTGGGTTCGGGGGCCCTCCGTGGTATACCTAGCCTCATAAAGTGGCTTCATTCTATTCATTTAAAAAATTACATCCTATATGGTCCGACCAGATGAGAACATCGGTGACACAAACAAGACTGAAAATACAGGAAACTTCACGTCAAATCCGACTATTACAGTACTTACTAGACAAACGGTCTAAACTTCCAACACATTACAAAAGACTGATCTACATGATAATAACTATTTGTTCATATAAGTCTATCTGAACATACGGAGTTGAGCTTTGGGGCTCCACTAAACCTTTGAATTCCTCTCGTATCCAATCCTTACAATCCAAAATCCTTCGTAAAATACTCAATTCCCCTTAATTTGTCACAAATAAAATCATAGATAAAGACCTTAATGTTCCATTTGTAAGCTATCTAGCCCGAACCAGATACCATTCCTTCTATTAGAAAATCCCTAAACATCCAAACCCACTAGTTTCTAACCTTGCTTTCTCAATCCTCCTAGGCGCCTGAAAAGAAAATTGCCACGAGACCTGCTAATATAAAAACCTAATTAGAGTGCTACCAATGGGTAGTTACTCTACAAGCCTTTATTACTCCATTATAAACTGAAATCAAATTTACTTGAATTATGTATAAGAATGTACAATTGTAAATAGCAGTAAATTAGGAAAAATTATATGCTATCTTATGTGACTTCTAAGTTGTTGTTGATTGTTGCTTAAAGGCGTAAAACCCTCTGGTCATCAACGCCTATGGCATGATAAAAGTAAAAAATAAATAAATAAATAAAAAATATAGAAATTAAAAAAATAAAATAAAATAAAAAAATGAAATAAGTAAAAAACATTTAAAAAAATAAAAATCGAAGAGGAGTTATAATTTCTAAAGAAGGCGATTTGCTTTTAACAATTCAAACACTCCTCTGTAATTTTAGCTTCCTCATCTGCGAGAGCTTCGGATAAATTTGGGGTCAGTCCTATCCTGCTTATTGTTGGTAAATAGAGAGTACACTCTCTTACGTCTAATTGTAAGAATGGACTAGACATTAGTCACTTCTAAGTATTTTATGACTTTGGCGAAAGAGTATCATTTAAAACTGTTCGAAAGAAGTATAGGTAATTATTTTGTGTACTTGATGTTTTTTGGAGAGCTTCTTTTAGAAAACACATTCTTACTCTTGGTTGTGACCTAGCAAAATTACGATATTTCTTTTTATAAAATTTTTGTTCTACATCTTAGATGTAAGTAAATTGTAAACCTAAAAAATAAATTAAACTATTTAAAAAAATTAACGAAAGAAAAAAAAACACGCCTAAGTTGACCCTAATATTGGGTGCAAACTAAACATAGAAGGCCTGACCAAATAATTTTGGGCTCTGTTGGGTAACGAGGTGAAGGCCTTTGAGATCGTTACCCGGCGCCATAATGGATGCAAGAGGTCACAACCTGACACCTTCGGCATTAGCAAACTGCAACAGATATTTGGTAACTCACAGTTCAATTATTTTGTTCTGAGGAATCAGAGATATAAAATTACTATAATAAAAGAAAACAACTACACAAAAAAAAAAAAAAAAACACAAAAATTATTATTAGATTTGAGTCCATCTAACTCTAGGGTCAAATACTCACAGTTTCTGGTAAATTTCCTGGTTAGTTTTCAGGCGAATAATTTTAGCTCGAAAATCGTATTCGACTGAAATTTGGAGAAAAGTAGTAAATCAGTGTTAAAGTGATCTCTTATCTATTATGCAAAATCCCATCCTCTACTGAAACTCATGTACAGGCAAATATATTTAAATATATAATTGTATTTCGCTGAGTAAATTTTATTCTCAAATGACAAATAAGATTTTTTAAAAAAGAAAAACAATAAACTTCTAAAACAAAGCTACTCTTCGTCATAACAAAAGCTTCTTGAATTTTAGATAGAAAGGGAACTAGACGCAGAGGAATGCGTTCTAAATTTATCGGTGAAGAATTACATAACCGGATTTCCTCTGCTAGTGGTCTTGCTTTTTAATGACATTATGAATGGGAGGTATAGATTAAAATATATACTAGAAAAATGTTAATTTTTTTAAAATTAATTAATTGATATTTAAATTAAAAATATATACCATAGATAGTAAGTTCTATCCATTGATAGAACTCCAATAACATTTCTAGAGGAGAAGATCGTGAGGCCATCTTCTTTTCATACACCTAGGAAGATTGTCAGGTAATAAGGGTATTCATGATGTTGTGTTAAATGTAAAATGTTTTACCATGTTAAATGTTATAACTATAAGATTGTGAGCAGCCCTATTTAAAGTTATGTTAAATGCATAACTGCTCTGAGCAACTAAATACATACATTTTCTGAGCAACTTGTCTTGTAACCTTTCCTTCGTATCATTGTTTAATTCTAAGTTTTGATTAAAGTATTTTATAACAAAATGCCTAAATTGAAGGAAAAGTGGAAGTTGTGAAAGCTTGGCCCTTGAGTGCCTTGTTGATCTTCTAACTTGTGAGGAAGAGAAACAAGATGAGCTAATTTACTACTGTCATTACGTTATTATTATTCTCATACACTGCTTTATTAGTTTTAAAAACAATACTAACACAACCAAAACACAAACTATGAGCAAGTAATATGTATAATACTACATTGCTTGTTTCTACGACAACAAAACAAATGGTGACGAGTTCAGCTGGTCTGATGCGTGATGTCATTCTCCATTTAACAGACCTAGTAACAGACTCTCAATCATGTTGTATGTTATATCGTTTTAATATGACAAAAGAAGGAAATATTTCTTCATTTAATATAAGTTTTTCCATCTAACATGTTAAACTAAAAATCATGAATACCTCTAATAAAGGAGAAGCCAGGTATCAATTCGGCAACACATGGAACATTGGGGTCCTGATGGATGATTTGGTTTGTGACAAAGTATGGAGCATTAAGGATTTTGGATTCGATACAAGAGGAATTCGATGGTTTAGTGAAGCCCCAAGGCTCAACTTTAAAATACATCTTATTATAGTCGTATAAATGAGTCCTTTGTAGTGTAGTTGGAAGTTTAGACTGTTTGTCTAATAAGGGTTGTAATAGTGGGAATCGACAAATAGTCAGACGTAAAAAAAAAATAATAAAAAATTAAATAAAATACCTATTATATATGAATGGAATATGGTCCGGGTGCGGTAAAAAAAAAACTCAAATAGTAAATAATTATACTATTTTATCGAGCCAACGTTTCGCCCCATGTTGCAGGGCTTAGTCAGGGCTGTTTTGACGTCAGTTAAAGACAAAGTCCACTTTGCAAATTTACTTGATGTGTATATATGTATACAGTTGTAAATATCAATAAATAAATTATTAAAAAAAAATGAAAAATCTTGAGTCAGTAAAAATTATTAAAGTCATATTCTACATTTTACGTCCTTAATATTATAATATTACAAAAATTAAATATTTCATAAGAAATTCAAATGTGTTATCTAAATAATTATGTACATTATAGTTATCTTTAGCGAGGTTAATGGTGGGAAATGCTTGTTATTTTTTAATTTCAAAAATGCTTCACTCATCGCCTTCTATCCAAAAACCTAGAGGTTAAAATTACAAAATTATTATCCTTTCCACTATTCTCTATGGATGTGAAACGTAGCTTCTTACAGAAGAGTGCCGTGGCGTTTATGAAAATAAAGTATTACGTAAAATATTCGGACCTTAAAGGAATGAGTTAACGGGAGAATTCATAAGGCTGAATTAAGGACATAACCTCCTCCCTAGTCATTTCTGACATAGGGGAGGGGGTTACGTGTCTATAGGAAAACACCATGGTAGAAGGTCAAGTTTCCATTTCGTGGGACCGCCACAGGAATAAAAGTCGACACCTAGGCCAGATTCGAAACGGCGCCGTTGCTGTTCCTAAGTTGCGAGGACCTACGCCTCAACTTCTTGAGCTACAGATGGCCCTGGATTGAGGGAAATGCACCCGGTTAATATAACTGAGGTTAGAGCATTACTGCGAATAAGGTTGAGTTAGTAACGGACGGGTCCCTGAATTATTAATAAGCTCTCAACCCGACAGGGAAGAAAAAGGGGATAAACCGATAGATGGGAAGATTGTGTTAAGTCTGATTTAGTAGATTTAGGTTTGGAGTGGTGTCAGTGGAAAGATGTGTGTAGAGAACAATTGGTGGTATCTGCGTCAAACCTTCAGGTTCTATAAGCATTTATTTATTTATTATACTTATCCTTATCGTAAACTAAATTGAAACTTTTTTTTTTATTAATTGATAGATTTATTTATTGATAGATATTACAATCTGCCACACAGTTGTGGGCAATAGGTAATAGTGATGAATGATCTCATACATACTAAAA
>NW_027105773.1:304809-312955 GCF_000696795.3 Halyomorpha halys
AAAATAAAAAGCTCTCTTAAAATATATACAAACAAAAGAATAGACAAGATGAACATAATCAAACTATCTGTACGAAAAACAAATAAATAAAATAACATAATGATAAAATAATAAATTGAAACTAAATGTCAAAAACGAATTATTCGCAAGTGATTTATCTATGTTTTTATTATAATAATTGGGCTGTTAGATATTGATATCAGTAGGTAAAAGTTGGACGAACTATTAGGAACATTATAAATAATTAGCTTCCGACACTGATAATCTAATTAACTGTCTACAAGTTAGATGATTAATCAATAAATCATTTCTGATAATATTGGAATTTATATTCTTAATCATCTCACGCTTTGATAAGATTTTGTTACTCTTTTATACAGTCTAATTAGGCAATAAGATGTTATCAAGAAAAGATCAACTATAGAGAGAGTTTGTTGTAATAATCCATTGATACTTTTTTTGTAACGCATTTACTAACATTATGCGAATAACAGGCTTGTTTGAAAATACAACACGAAAATGAAGTTACGTATTCCAAATAGCCGCATGAAGTTACAACTTCTTCACTGAAATAAATTTACAGGATGTACCTCTAGGTATCCTCGATTCCTTCCATCCGTAGAACAATGGGTACCACACCCTTCACTGACCATTGACGCTTCAAATTAGACCTGCACTTGAAATAATTTGAATCATTCAAGTGCCGTCAGTCCCATTCACCAGAGCGTTCAGTCACGCCCTCATTCCTCTTTGGTAGTTTCTGTTCTGCCAGCAGAACGCTGTGTCAGGTCTTAATAAAAAATTAGATGTCCATTATAAAGCGATGTGTTGCATTATTCATACAATAATGCATGGTTTATCAATATATATTTTTAAAAATTCCATTTTCTGACGCCTAGGAGGATAATCAGGTAAGGAACAATAAGCCAGGTTAGAAACAAGTTGGTTTGGGTTGTTATGAGTTTAATCAAGGATTGGTATTAGTACAAGAGCCCAGGAGGAGAAAAAAGTTATCTCACCACAATTTTTGATTAATTTAATAACAACTATGTATAATTACCCGTCAAAACTGATGAGTCTTTTAAGTATAGATAGGGGGAATAAAAAATGGCGGCTGTTTCAAAGCTATTAACATTAAGCTATTAAAAAAACTAATTTTTCATTTGGAGCTCTTTATCTTAAAAAGTCGGAACAACGCAAGAAAATCTAAGAGAACGTCATTTAAAGATGAGAAAATTTGCTAAAATATGTACCCTAAAAGAGTTATTTACGTTAAAT
Source organism: Halyomorpha halys (assembly GCF_000696795.3). Classification (NCBI taxonomy): domain Eukaryota; kingdom Metazoa; phylum Arthropoda; class Insecta; order Hemiptera; family Pentatomidae; genus Halyomorpha; species Halyomorpha halys. Next base: position 306,088 of record NW_027105773.1, read on the forward strand.
AGTTCTGGAGATATACCTTTTTAAAAAGCAACATTTCATAAAAATGTTCTATGGGAGGTACTGAAAGATCAATAGTTAGTGAATTTATTATGAAAAATTCATATCTCAAAAACCATTTGACGTACAGATGTCTATTAGCACTCCAATTAAAGCTAGTTTAATTTTTAGTACAATTAAAATTACATGGTTGAGAGTCTGTTGTCCAGCTGAGCTCGTCACCATTTTGTTTGTCGTGTTAGGTTACTTGCTTGTAGTTTGTATTTTGATTGTGTTAGTATTGTTTTGGATGATTTCATAACTAATAAAACCATGGATAGCAATAATAATATAAAATAACAGTTGTCAATTAGCTCAGCTTGTTTCCCTTCTCCCCAAGATAGAAGATCAACAAGGCACTCAGAGGCCAACTTTTCGCATTACTTCCACTTTTCACTCAAATTAGCCATGTTGTAATAAATTACTTTAATCAGAACATAAAAGTAAACAATAACATGAAGCTTTGGAAGGAAAGGTTGTAAAACAAGTTGCTGAGAAAATCCGCTAGGAGCTGTTATGCATTTACCATTTAACTGACTTTAAATAGGGCTGCTTACAATCCTATACTTATAACATTTAACCAGGTAAAACATTTTGCATTTAACAAAACATCATGAATACCCCTACTGTATCGGCTATTGCATCTATTGTCCTAGTACAATTCTAAAACTTGTTTGAACTTTCCTTTAAGGGTGATTCATGATCTCGATAAAGCAATCCTGGTCGAACTAGAGGAGGAGGTGATACGGCCTTGAGAGCAAGCAGTCGATGCTGCTCCTGGTACAGACCTCCTTCGCTCTTAATAACTTGGCGGTCTATTCTGACCCAGTCCCTATTTTATCGTCTGCTCAATAAAACGCCAAGGGGTGGAGGTCGAGGTTTGAATTCTTTTGTAAATAAGATTGAATACAGCAATCGTATACTAATACATGTTGTAATTTATATAACCTTTCCAATAATTAGGTCTCGAAATAAATAAGGATGAAAATAAACTAATACGGTGTAATCGGCATCATGTAAAAAAGGCAAATCTAATAACATTCATTTCAACAAAATCAATTTTTTTTTCTATTGAAACCGTCAAGAATTTCACGTGAAGAGAATAATAAGAATTCAGAGGGATGGAAATAAAGGAAAAATTGTTCATCAATGGATTTTATTAATGTTGGAGATCGTCCAGCTTGTGAAAAAAATTATAAAACGTATATTGTAGTTTTTCAAGCCTGTTAGCCGCGATAGAAAAATAAAAAATAAAATATTAAAATAATGAAATGAAAAATAATTTACAATGCTGGGACTAGACCCTTTTATAATAATAATAGTAACGTTATACAATATATTGGTCAAAACAGTATAAATGTGGCTGCACTTAATTACAACTTATATTAAAATTATGTATGGAAAATATTTGGTACAGAAGAGAAAAAATAAAATAAATACATAAAAAAGGTAGTTAAAATATTTACAAATGATAAATATTAATATATAAAATAATGCTATGTTCAATATTTATAATATTATAATATTGGTTCAGTATAGAGAAGCAGAAAGTCGTTTACTGAAGGGTTTTAAACGAAGGGTTGATACATGACGTAAGGTAGAGATAATGGAGTGCCAGTAAAGGACAGCTACGGTAAAAAAAGGATTTATCAGATTAACAGAATATGGTAGTACGGGATTGGGTTGAGAATTTGACAAAGTACTGTGGTAAGCACCAACACAATTTTGTTAATGATTAAATTCGTTTAACAAAAAAAAAAATTTTTTTTTTTCAATAATTTATTTATTGATATTTACAACTGTATACACATATATACAACAAATAAATTTGCTGTAGGTGACATAGTAACATGATAAAAACATGTGGAGAATCTACCCACTGATAGAACTCCAATAACATTTCTAGAGAGGAAGATCTCGAGGCCATCTTCTTTTCAGACGCCTAGGAGGATTATTAGGTAATGAAGGAGAAGCCAGGCTAGAAACAAGTGGATTTGGGTGGCATCTACGAGCAGTTTCTTGTCTTTTTAGTCTTGTATGAGGATTCCATCTCAGTCGTTTAAAAAAATAATAATCACTAATAAATGACGCTTGCGTAACAGCAGCTTCACGGCGAAAACTGTCATCAATCACGTTAGATCTGATAGTAATACTGTATACCTCGGCACTAAATGTTATCATAAAGGTAACTGTCAAACAATTTACCTCTGGGCAGTTGTTGCGACAGTCGTTGTCTTCTTGCGTCTATGCTCGCTCAAGAGATTAACAACTATCGAAACCTTTTGAGTAGAGATTGGACCCTATATATCAAAATACTTTACTGCGTTTTCTTGCAAAACTCATGAGAAACTTGAGGGGGGGGGGGCGCAGCGTAGCTCAGGGGTTAGGCGCAAGTTTATCGTTCTGAGGTCTGTGGTTCGAATCCGGCCTTGTGGCGTTGACTTTTTCATTAAGTGGCGGTCCCACTAAATGAAAAACATGACCCCCAACCATGGTTAGAATAGGTTGGTCACCTGTAAATAACTAGGCGAACATCATCGACGTGGATTGCAAAAAAAAAAAAAAAAAAAAAAAAAAAAAAAAACTTGACAAGTTTAAATAAAAATAACTTCTTAAATAAGTTTTAAAGGTATAGAGCTCTAAATGAAAATTATATTTTTTTGACGTTTCGAAACAGCCGCCATTTTGTATTTTCCCTACCTATTCTTGGCAGACTCATCTATTTTGACTTGTAATTATATATACTGGAAGATTATTGATTGACCGTGTGTAAAGATGAAAGGAATATGGTCCGGGTGCGGTAAAAAAAAAACTCAAATAGTAGAAATATACTATTTTAATGAGCCTGATTAATTAAACTATTTTAATGGGCTCATTAAAATAGTATATTTCTACTATTTGAGTTTTTTTTTTACCGCACCCGGACCATATTCCTTTCGTAATTATATATAGTTTTTCACTAAAGTAATAAAAAATTGGGGTGAAATAACTGCCTTTTTTTCTTCCTGGCTCTTCTACTATCTTTAAACCTAAACTTGATCCCCAAGCCATGCCCAAACTCTCCACTTTTTGGCTTCACTTTTGCTTTATGCCACTCAAATGCATTTGATTAGAAATGTCTACATTTAAATGATTTTTCTTTTGCTGTCTTAGTAATGTCTGAATAGTCCAAATTTTGTCTGTTTAGCTATTTACTTGTATTTGAGAGACAAAAGAATTATTAGTTTTAGAATCTTCCAATAAAATCCCGATTGGAGCTGATAGAGAAATATATAACTGAAATTATGATCATTTAATAAAGACAACTTATACAGGCTTACAAAATGACGAATGCCTCGTAGAGAAGAGAGAGTGACGTGATGTGGAAAGAATGTTGGGAATCAGACGGCAGACATTTCCTGCAATTTAGTGAACCAAGGACACCGGAGAACCCTTTGTTCGATCTGGGTGAAGGTGGCTCCCACAGTATACAGGAGGCACTGGAAACTATTAGTTCCACCTAGGGTGTAGGATCGCCATTTCGATTTAATTGTCTTGCCCAGTCTATCTAATGTTATTCCGGCTAAGCATGCGAAAATATATTGCCTGGGAATAAACATGTAATTAACTCTCATTAAATAATAATAATAATAATTAACTGTAATTAGATATGAAAGGAAAACGAAATGGGGAATCACTAAAAAAAAATCAAAAAAACTGAGCCAGTGCCTCACGATATGAAGGTTAGTAATTTGAAGTTATCAGAGCGACTCTAATGGAGAAGGTGAAAACATCTCTTTTTTTTATGACTCCTGCTATTTAAAATGGGTCTCAATATGTTTATATTAATTTTTTTTTATGTTTGTAGGAGTGGGATAATACAGTGGGGAAAGGTAAATATGCAAATATAGCGATAATACTGTCACGGCAGTGAGATATTAGCAGTGCGGAACTATGTTCACATGGTGACAGTAAACCTAAACTAACATAACCTCCAAATACAGCAATATATTTAACGTATTTCAATAACGGAACCGTAAATTGGAGTAAGTTTTTAACAAGTATTCTCGTCAGATGGTCGACTTACCTCATTGACGTGATAGTACAAGAGCCCAAGAGGAGAAAAAAGTCAGTTATTTCACCCCAATTTTTATTACTTTTTTTTTTATTTATTTATTTATTGATATTTACAACTGTATAAAAAAATACAACAAGTAAATTTGATCATAATGACATAATGATATGATACAGGATGTAGAGAAACTACCGAGTAGTAGAACTCTAAAAACAGTTTACAATATAAGGTCACGAGGGCATCTTCTTTTCAGGCGCCTCGGAGGATTGCCACGAATGGAAGAGGAAGTAAGGTTAGAAACGAGTGGGTTTGGGTGGTTAGGGAGTTTATTATGGAAGGAATAATATCGGGTTCGGGCTAGATCGGTTACATAAGGAACATTTAGGTCTTTATGGATGGTTTTATAACTAACACAATAAGGAGCATTGAGGATTTTACGAAGGATTTTGGATTGTAAAGATTGGATACGAGAGGAATTCGAAGGTTTAGTGGAGCCCAAAAGCTCAACTCCGTATGTCCAGATGGGCCTTATTATTGTCATGTAGATCAGTCTTTCGTAATGAGTTGGAAGTTTAAACCGTTTGTCTAGTAAGTGCTGTAATAGTCGAAATCTACGTGCAGTTTCCTGTCTTTTTAGTCTTGTGTGAGGATTCCATTATTACTTTAATGAATACTATTTACAATTATTTTATTTCTAGTCAATTGCACACGCGAATCAAAAATCGCGGATAATTCAAAACGTTTAAAAAATATTTCATCATTTAAATTAGAGTAAATCTTCGAAAATATGAGCCCTAACAGAGCTATTTAGGTTCAATAGTTCCCGAGATACTGTTTTTTTATAAGATGTCTATTAGTACTCAAATTAAAGCTAGTTTAATGTGCTAGTAGTTTATGACGTTTATTTTCGAAGGAGTAGTAGTTTTGATGATATTTTCTCAGGATATTGGTATATAGGATAGGTATGATCTTCGTGGCATTTGACTAAATGATTCAACAGGCAGTGGAGCTCTTTTCCTAGGAGAAGGTCAGCTTTCAAAGGCCATGTCATTGCAGCTGATACGCTCTACTATAACAAGCTCTAACTAAATACAATAACTTGGATCGGAATGTTATTTTAATATGCCTTTATTTAGTATTATAATACATTAATTTAAGTATAGTATATAGAGAAAAGTAATCGTGAAATTATCGACAGCTACAAATCGATTTCCAAGAGAAAAACAGATTTGTTCAAATTTCTTGCCACAATATTTTATTTTATATTATATTATTATTCTAGTGGAAGGTTGTCCATTAGTACTCAAATTAAAACCAGTTTAATGAGCTATAAAGTAGCTTACGATGTTTATCTTCGTAGGAGTATTAGTTATTACATTAAATTTGCTAAAATAAATTTTAAAAAAAAAATCTTTTTTCATTCTGAGTTCTATATCCTTAAAACTACTGACAACACTAGAAAACTTACGAGAAAATCATTGAAATTCGAGTAAATTTTCTGAAATATTAGCCCTAATAGAGATATTTAAGTTCAAAGTTTTTGAGATATAAATTTTTCAAAATAAATTCACAACTACTGATCTTTCAGTACGTCCCATACAACATTTTTATGAAATGTTGCTTTTTAAAAAGCTATATCTCGAAAACTATTTAACGTAAATAACTGTATTAGGGCTCACATTTTAGCAAATTTACTCTTCTTTAAATGACGTTCTCTTAGGTTTTCTTGTGTTGTTCCTACTTTTTAAGATATAGAGCTCCGAATGAAAAAAAAATTTTTTATCGCTTTGAAACATACGCCATTTTTTATTCCCTCTACCTATACTTGGCAGACTCATCAATTTTGACTTGTAATTATACCTAGTTTTAATTAAAGTGATCAAAAATTGGGGTGAGATAACTGCCTTTTTTCTCCTCTTGGGCTCTGGTAGTTTCTCTACACGCCTGTATCAATCTAGTATAACTGAGATAAAATTTACTGATTATAATATTAAGTACAGTTGTAAATTTCAATATTATTTTTAAAGATATTGGCAGTTCACATTTTGCGAGACAAGGTTTTTTTGGACTCGGGAGCCTCAAAACTTCATTTCCTTCAAAAACTCGAATTCCAAAGTTTTCCCTTACTGTATAATCCAAATATAGTAGATAAGTGAAGAGAGGCAAAACTGAAAATATGAACTAAGGACCTCAAATCTAGAAAAACATTTCCTCTGAAGAAAAACATGTCCGCAAACGCTTTATTTAGGAGATATTCACACCTAAAGATTTTCATCGTTATTAATTATTTACGTTATATGATCCCATTCGTTGCAGATTTGACCCAAAACGGATATGTGTTTTTCATTCCAAACTCCTTCACCGTCCTAACCCATTAATTCTTAATCTTTCATCCTTAACAATCCCTGATAATCCTCCTGATTAAATCTTCTAATTTAAATTAATGTTTGAAGTACCACCAATGGGTGGTTCCTTCCCAAGATTTTCAAGTGTATATGTAACATACTACATATTTACCTATTGTATTATTTTGTACAGTTGTAAATTACACTAAATAAATAATTTAAAAAAAAAAAAAAAAAAAAAAAAGTTATATGAAATAAATAAAACCTATTTATTTGTTCTGCTACATTTTTGCTGGCATTTAGATTTCTTTTTTATTTCGCCTTTCTTTGTGGTTTTCATATATATACTGTAAATCGAATTTAATAACCGTCAACATGGTCGTAGGTAGGATTTTGCCAAGGTGGGAGCAGACCTCAACCCCCATTATATATA
>NW_027105773.1:313005-340128 GCF_000696795.3 Halyomorpha halys
TATATATATATATATATATACATATATCATTCTAGAACGTTGGTACAATTAATTATTATAAATGAAAGTTGAAAATCGAGCATAATCTTAATTATTGTACATAAAATATACACAATAAATACAAAATATAAGAGGTGATAAAGAGGTTTGCTATGAAAGCATCAGCCTTCGGAGATTGCTGACAAAAATATTAACCACCTCTTCTACGATGGTTGTCTTCTTTGATTTATTTTTAACAAACATTCTCAGATTATTAAAATCGCAAGCTATAAGTTATAATAGTAAAAATGGAATCTAAAATATGTTCTTTTTTTATCGGTTTCCCTCATTATTTTTAGAGATAAGTATATGACGAATAATTGCACTCATTAAATCCTACCTTTTTTTTAACTAAGAATCGAGTTATATCCACCTTCTCCGTGAAGATGTCAACTCAACAGTGTTACCTTCTTAATTATAGCATGTTTACAGAAAGAAATGATCTATCGAATAATTTCACTGCTTTCTTTCTTTTTTTTTTCTTGGTTCCCAAAAATTTAGGGGGGGGGGGAGACGTGGATTCTTCCTACTCCCCTCTTCCTATGCCCATGGCCGCCAAAAGTCAAAAGATCACTCAAGCGTATAGACACCCGTTTTTGTTTATTCTTTTGTTCACAAAGTCTTGGATTTAGAATAAATGCCCAACGTCCGAGACGCAAATCTAGATCACGCATCGTAATTACCGTTTATTAATTAAACAACGAGATTCTTGATGTTAGTACTTTAAAAAAAAAATTATCAAGTCGACACTAGCCCCATTATCGATATATTGTTCTTTTTTCCTTTGACCTAACCATTATAACTTATTCAATTTCGACCTCGTTGGAAAGGTTGGCGTGATTAGATCCACCCTCTATTGTTTACTTGTTGTGTTAGCACTCCACAGATTTGGCCTTCTTCTTCATAAAATATTTAGTCACAACCTCGCTGTATCCAATCAACTATTAATAAACCGTCTTTCAGGACTGTCCTGCTGAATCACAATTCCAATTATTTATTTACCAATTTGGCACTCTACTAACATATATTTACTGTTCTATTTATATTAAAAACGAGGTGTAGATAGTTGACCGTAGATTAATGATTGGAGAAGTTTGTCGGGGGGTGCGGTCAGCAAAGAACAACATAAATAAAAAAAAAACATATTTATTTATTTTATGCCGACGTTTCGACCTGAGTTTCAGGTCTTCATCAAGGGTTATGGCGTAGAAGGTAGGGCTGCAACTGATTGATGATTAATCAGTTGCAGGCCTGCCTTCCGATGTCGGCATAAAATAAATAAATATGGTTTTGTTTATATATGTTGTTCTTTGCTGACCGCACCCTCCCCCCAACAAACTTCTCCAATCATTCTATTAAAAACAAATGGGTTCTTTACTTCTACCAAGTCGGTTACAAACAATAAATTATTTGGTATATATATTCATTAACTGATCTGGATGAGCTACAAATGTTTCCTGGGCACTGTTTTATAATGAAAGCTAATAGTATTAGTTGATAGTACAAGTGTAGAAACTAGTGTGGTAATAATACTAATACTTATTTTTTTCATAATAGGGATGACTATTAGTGATATTAAAGGAATTAAAAAATACTAATGTACAAGTTACTATTGTACAAGTCTGTGTAATTGAGTTAAGATAAATCTACAAGACTAATAGTATTAGTTTGTACTTTATTATCAAACAGCCATGGTGTCGTTGGCGCACTGAAGGGGTTTCTGTGACTAAAGTCTGATCATGCGCGCAACAGTGTACCGTTACAATCCCTTATTTTCCTATCGCCAAGTTTAGGTTAGGTTTCAGTTTCTTTTATTGTCTTTTCACAGAACAGCCTTAGAGACCACGCGAATATCATTACTTTTGGCTTCTCTCTTGTTTTTGTTTTTCCTTTCCTTCCATTTTTCTCTCATTATCTTTGCGTACCTTTGTTGTCGTTATTCTGTCTACACGACAGTGTTTCGAATTTCTCTTTCCCACAAGAACCTTGATTTCCTTCAGTCTTTTGCTGTATCTTTCTTCGTCCATAGTCCTGGTACGTTATCCCTAGTCTTTCCTGTTTCTTCCTTCACCTGCCTGATTTATCCTCGGATTTTTGGAATATTTCCTTGTTTAGTTTTTCCAAGACCATTCTTACCATATGTCCGTGAAATTTCAGTCTCTTGATCCTTATTTCTGTTTCTAGGTCCTTTGTATCTTTGTTGATAAATATAAATTAGATAAATTTCTTTGTTGGGTCTTAGCCGTTATCATTCCTGTGTCTTTTTGGGGCCGTAGATTCTTCTTAGGATTCTTTGTTCTGTTCTCAGTAGTTCTTCCAGACTGGGGAGGCGTGTGGTATCCGTCCCGTATAGTATTACCTGTTTAAGGACTGTGTTGTTGTGTCGTATTTTCGCTTTTGTTGACAGGACAGATAATTTATTTCATTTTTTTATTTTATTTTTTTTAATTGATAGATTTATTTATTGATAGATATTGCAATCTGTCACACAGTTGTGGGCAATAGGTAATATTGATGAATGATCTCATACATACTAAAATAAATAAATAAAATGAAAAAAAATAATAATAATAATAATAAAAAAATAATAAAATAAAATAAAAAACTCTAAAAGAACATATTTCATTTATTAAAAAAGTAAAAATCTCCAAGAAGAAGGCATTTAGTTAACCTATTCGAGACTAATTGCACACTGTAGGTGAATGCATTTCCTAGCCAAAATGACCGACTGCACACCGTGTGTGAATGATCTTGAATTGCATTATCAGTAAGTACGGTAGAAGCGGCCGTTAGAAGAAGTCTGATTTAAAACAAAAATTATATTAGAAGTGATTAATAATAAAATTTGATGTTGGATTATGTTAGGGCGATTGTTTCCAGGGTTATTCTTTACAACAAAAGTAAGGATCATCCTTCCAGGAAAATTCATTATTTTGTACTTCTCCTTAAAAATTTAGGTTTATTTTCTTTTTTTGTTATTTATTTCATTTTATTTATAATTATGTTCTTTTCTTAATTGCTCAACCTAAAATAAGGATTTCATGTTACCCGACTGTTTTTGTAATAAATGTTATTTAATTTAATAGTGTGTTTTTATTTTATTTCATATTGCACACCTGGTATGCAATTCGTCCCTCGTAATAAAAACAATTCAGAGGAGCTACCTGTACACAGGCATACAATCATCTTATTTGTACAAAGCGACTGATTTCTATTGTAAACATTTTTATTTTATCAAAAATGCCCAATATAAAGCAAAAAAAATTTTCGGTTCCTGGGAATGGTCTCCAAAAACATGTGCTGTCTGGAATAGATTTAGAATCATATGGATCCTTAGAGCCCTGAATAAGTGGTCAGAAACCGAGTTCAAAAATGTACTTGTTCGTTAGTGCTTAAACTATTAAGTTTTTTAATGAGGTGTAGATAGTTGACCGTAGATTAATGATTGGAGATTCATAGCCCTGATGAAGACCTGAAACTCAGGTCGAAACGTCAGCATAAAATAAATAAATATGGTTTTGTTTATTTATGTTGTTCTTTGCTGACCGCACTCCCCAACAAACTTCTCCAATTATTAAGTTTTTTGTTTACAATTATAAAACTAAATAAATAGTTTTTTATTTATTAATTTTTTTATTATGATGATTTTACAATTAATACCATCATTATTTTACAATTAATAGTTTCTTTTTGATCACTACCTCGACCTTTTTATTGAATAAGTTTGGACATTACTTCCAAAACACTTTATATGTTTCTTTTATGTTCATAAATGGCCGATATATGGGTGTATGAAACCTCTAATCTGCTGCCATTATAAAATTAAATAGTGAATTAAATAACACCTTCCCAAGGAGAACCTTTGGGTGACCAGTGACCTTGTTCCCAAATTTTATTAAAATTGGTCCAGTTGCTTATGAGAAAAATGGTTAACATTGATGGATTTGTGAGATCATTATAGTCACCTATGTTAAAGCTTCACTTTAGCAACCCCTAAACTGCAGTGGCACTGGTTTGATTCGGGATTGGGCGGGTTGACTTTTATTTCTTAGCAGTCCCACAGTATGAAAACTCAACCTTTGCACTCTGGTTAGAATTCTAATTGGTTACTCTACATGTAGTTACCCTCTGTGTCATAAATGGCCGGAAATGATGTAAACAAATAAAAAAAAATGGACTTTTTGTAAGAAGATGGTCTGGGTTGTGGTCTATTTTTTAATTGTTGTTTTAGCTTAAATTAATCATCATAAGCTCGACCACCTATATGTAATAATTCTTTTTATTTGATTTTTGCATCTTGTATTTCAAAAATCAAACCTCAAAATGTGTGCGGGACGGGATTAAATTTTTTAATTACATAGGTTATTGAAATTATTTATTTAAAATTATGAGCTCAGTAATTGAAGAGATTAAAGGAGTGATTTAAAATAATGATCCAAAATTGAGATTAAGTTTTTGAATGATTGCTACTACTGCTTCAAGTTTTATTAATATTATTTAAATTCCATTAATAATTATTAAAATTATATAATTTAATCTTCCAGTTCGAATAATATTTCTGATTGTTTCAATTAGAACCATCAAAGGCTTCTAATTGATGTAATTATGTCACAATAATTATTAATAGCTGTAACTATGAATATGAATTTTAGCAAATAATGCTTTATGACTTTGGCTTATTATTACATTAGCTTATTATAATTTTTTTTTTCAGTCACGAGCCACAGTTTTCCCAGCTGATGGATTCGACGCCAATGCCGATAGCGAGGCATTGAAGGCTGCGATGAAGGGTTTGGGAACTGATGAACAGGCCATCATTGACATCCTTGCTCACAGGTCGATAGAGCAAAGGCTTGAGATTGCCGACACTTACAAGACACTTTATGGAGAGGTATTGTCAACATTATTTATTTTATTTTCTTATTATATGAGGAGAAGATGGGTCTGCCAAGTATTGGTAGGGGGAATAAAAAATAGCGGCTATTTCAAAGCTATAAAAAAAACTTATTTTTCATTCGGAGCTCTATATCGGAACAACACAAGAAAACCTAAGGGAACGTCATTTAAAGAAGAGTAAATTTTCTAAAATATGAGTCCTAATAGAATTATTTACGCTAAATGGTTTTCGAAATATAGCTTTTTAAAAAGCAACATTTCATAAAAATGTTGTATGGGATGTACTGAAAGATTAGTAGGTAGTGAATTTATATCTCAAAAATCATTTGACGTACAGATGTCTATTAGCAGTCAAATTAAAGCTAGTTTAATGAGCTATAGAGTAGTTTATGATGTTTATCTTCGTAGGAGTAATATTTTACATGAAATTTGCCAAAATAAATTGATTAATAGTTGTTCGGACAAATTTTCATTTGCCAAATTTATATTCATATGTGAATATCATAAAAACTTCTACCCCTATGAAGATAAGGGTCATAAACTACTTTATAGTAAGTTAAATCTCCTTTATTTTGAGTGTTGGCAGACAATATGCGTCTTGTGGATCTAGAGATACATTTTTTCAAAAATCCAACATTTTATACGAACAACTAGAAATTAACATTTTGTGAGTTTATTTTGTCAAAAATTAATTTCAATTTTCCGGGCCATCTTTCTTTAATTAATTATATACACTTAATCAATTATCTTCCAATATTATTTTCTATTTTATAATTTTAATATTACTATATTATTATACTACCTTTATTTTATTATACTACTTACTTACACTATTCATATTCTTCCCATACCACTTTATTACCTTTTTTATTTGTTTTAATCTTATTTTCTGGTTATTCATTTCTTCACTGACCTCGACCCCAAACGTCTCCCCATATAATATTCATGGTCAACAACTAACACATCATTATTATTTACTATACCATTCTTATTACTTATATTGTATATTTTAATTTTCTTCAGGACCTTATCGACAACCTGAAGAGTGAATTGGGTGGTAATTTCGAAGATGCTATCGTAGCCCTGATGACATCCTTGCCTGATTTTTATGCTAGGGAAGTTCATGATGCTATTGCAGGTATGAATTGTTTACTCATTTTTATTTTATTCTAATAAATTAAATAAATCTATTGTTTTTTATTGTCCAATATTATAATTTGCCAAATTTAAGCTTAATAGCAGGTGATAGCAATGTACACTCTGTCAAATATTTAAGACAAAGCAATATAACTTAAATTATTTTTTTATTAAGGTGTGGTTAATTATAATTTGAAATATGTGATTATTTCTATTAAAAATTTCAGTCATAGTCAGGAAATAGAAGTGGTGAGAGTTGGTGGTTAACTAATACGTTATATTTGAAAATAATGTTAAAATAAGGATATATGAACAGAAGATGGTTTGTGGTGCAAAAAATAAAAAGCAAATATACAGAATGTCAAAAGTAAATTATTGTACAGAATGAAAATTAATAAAAATAAAGTGATGAAAGAATAGGAAAATAAAAATATTTTATTAAATAATTCAAATTTTATCCATTATAGTCTCAAAATCTTTTATTTCTCCTCTTTTAAAATTTTTTGAGGTTAATAACTTCCATCATCCACACTATTTCCTAAACTTTTGTTAACTAAAAACACATTTTTAGTAAAAGCACATTTAACACATTTTTAGTAAAAACACATTTAACTTTTATCACAATAAAAGTTTAGGAAATAGTGTCTGCTGATGGATGATTTTGACTTTGTTTTAAGTGATATTTGACTAATTAGATATTGATGTTTTTGACCTGGGCAGAGTGGCCTGCATGAAGTTAGAGTTGTTTAGATTGTATGGTTTCAAAATTGTATTAAGTAGATTGTCCCTAAAGATGGGCGGATTGGCCGAAACGTCGGACTTATAAGAGAAATAAAAGGTTTTGAGACTATAATGGATAAAATTTGAATTATTTATTAAAAAGTTACCAGTCTCAAGAAAATATTAAGATTATAAATAAAAAATATTTTATTTTATTAGTAAAAATATTTTATTTTTCACTTTTTATGTCACTTTATTTTTATTAATTTCATTACGCACAATTATTTACAATTTGTCACTCTGTTTTTATTTTATTTATTTATTTTTTTTTTTTATATTCATTGGTTGTTATGAATTATATATATAATTCATGGCCAACTATATTCTCATAATTAAAATGAGAGATAATATTAGCAAATTAAAGATTTTTTTTTAATAATTACTCACCCTTAAAAATTATAATATTATAAATATTATCATTTGATGCTTGCCTATTTTAAATATTTTCTTTAATTTGTTAATATTATCTTTATTTTCAAATGTAACGTATTAGTTAACCGCCAACCTCCACCACTTCTATTTCCTGTCTATCTTTAGTTCCATTTTTGTGCTTGCCTGCATTCAGTAAGATATTCATTATTTCTTTTTATTCTCAACTTTACTTTTATTCCTTTTTTCCATCTTTTATTGTGTAGTGTATTTTTATATTTCTTTTTTTATTTGTTATTATTTTCGTTTTCATTCATTATCTAAAACCTTTTTGTAATTCTTATTTAATTTTACATTTCACTTAACATCTTTTATTATTTTCTTTAATTTTTATATTGTTCATTTTCATTTTTATTATTTTTATGTTTAATAGGGCTGATTTTTAAGAATGAATTTTTATTTCATATAGTACAATACCTTTTTATTTATGTAACGTTGCTTTTGAACAGGAATCGGTACTGATGAAGAAGCACTTGTTGAGGTACTTTGTACTCTTAGCAACTATGGAATTCGTGCTATTCAAACTGCATATCAGAAATGTAAGTAAAAAATTTTAAAAATTTTTATAAATTCATAATACAATATTCATAACTGAGTAATATTATTTGTGTTTCTTGTCGTAGTGTATGATAATACAATGGAAGATGACATCAAATCTGACACATCCGGCAGTTTCAGAAAACTTCTTGTTTCTCTTTGTCAGGTTAGTATTACTTGATTACTTAGTTATAACAAATTTTGTTTTATGAGGAGAAGATGGTTTGGGATGCGATCAGTGAGGATATATAAATAAGTAAAACACATTAATTTGTTCTGACATTTCAATCTGAATTTCTGGCCTTCATCAGAGCTAAAAAACAAATGATATAACAACATTAATTCAGAAAAAAATAATAACAAACAAAGTTGGAAATATACTTAACAATAAATTAAGTACATAGTATATGATACTAATTGAAGATAAATTATAATGTACCATCTTCTCCTAATATCAATCCATGGTCAACCATGCACACCTCAAATTTTGTTTTATTTTTGAAGAATACTAAACTTTATAATAAAATTTATTTTGATAAAAAAAGAAAGTGTTCAAAGAACTTAGGTACAGAATCAAGATGAATATAACTCAAGTGGCTACTTACCTTGAGTATGAACAGATAATTATTCTCATATTTTTTTGCAATAGGCGAACCGTGATGAAGATCTGGATGTTGATGGTGATGCGGCTCTTGCTGATGCACAGGCTCTTATTGATGCTGGTAAAAGTTTATTTAAAGTATTATTATTGATAGGTTTGTTTTTAAGAGAGTTTGATAAATACATTTGTTTTATTTCTCTTTAGGTCCCTTTGTTAGATTTGTTGTTGATTCTCTCGCAAATACATTTTTGAGGTTTTAAATTATCAGGAAGATTACTTTTAGTACAGGAGTCTTAAACTAGCACATAAAACTTACATCTGCAAATAATTTTAAATATTAGTTTTTTTTTTTTTTTAAATATAATATTCGGCATCCCAAGTAATGGTGATGTTTGCTTATGCCTACTGACTGACCTCTCGGGAACATTCCTAACATCATTACATCTGTACTAGTATATATAAGTTGATTTCATAGCAACAATTAATATTAAAAAATATATATAAATAAAATATAATTTTTAAAAAAATCAGGCTCTTATACTACATTGGGTGGATCAAAGATAAACTAGAAGATATCCTATAATATTATGCCTGTTGAAGAAAATAGTATTTCGAATATACAAATAAGTGATATGCATAACCTAAATGAGAAGAGAAATCTCTCTTGACTCTATCTGCTAGCATTCTAAAACTATTTAAAAAAAACAAAAAAACTTTACAACAATTTTATGATTATTATTGAGCAATAGAATTTATAAAAAAAAAATCAGCATATCTTGTACTCCAATCCTTCCAATCTAAAATTCTCTATGAAATCCTCAATGTTCCTCATTTTATCATTAAAAAAATAATTCACTGTGATCCTTATTTTTTACATTTCTTAAACTTACTTTTTTTTTATGGTTTATAAATTTCTCTTAGTATTCCAATACTCTATTCATGAAAAAAAATTACAGCTATAATAATAAAGTACTCATTATTTTAGGGGAAGCACAATGGGGCACTGAAGAGTCAACCTTCAATGCAGTTCTTGTGTCCAGATCTTACCCACACCTTCGCAGAGTATTTCAAGAATATGAAAACTTGACCGGTAACCCCATTGAAGAAGCTATTAAAAATGAAACTTCTGGAGCTCTAGAGGATGGATATCTTTCCATCGGTATGCATGATCGAGTTTTCCAATATTGTCATTTGTCGACTTTTGTTTTTATAAACTAATTTTGTTTTATATTTTCAGTTAAAAGCGTCAGAAACAAGTCTCGCTACTATGCCGAAAGGTTAGAAGATAGCATGGCAGGAATGGGAACCAAAGACCGTACATTAATCAGAATAGTCGTCGGACGTTCTGAAATCGACCTCGCCGAAATAAAAGATGAATACCAGGCTTTGTATGAAACTCCCTTAGCTGAACGTATTGCTGTAAGTTAAATATCTCTTTTGTCATAGAAGCTTTTTCTATATTTTATTTTTTATAAAATACCATAATTTTTAACATAGATAATTTCAAAAAAGCTTGATTTTTCTCTTCTAACTATAATTTTATTTTTGTCTAGAACTAAAATTTTATATATTATCACTAGATCGAGCCCTGAGCACAATTAGATAAGCTTATTGCATTAATTTGGGTTTCATATTTATTTTAATTGGTTTTTTTTTAGGGAGATACTTCTGGAGACTACAAACGGCTTTTGCTGGCATTGGTGTCGTAATCAGCACTTGCATGAGCATGTCTTGCCAAAAAGTTAGCTTTTTTTCCATTAATTTTTGTTTTATATCTATGTTATATATTGTTTCAATTAATTAACATATGCTTTAGAATTAAATACTTTGGTGGAATTTTATTAAATTTGTAAATAAAAAAATTGAAAGCTTCTATTCTTTACTAACATAATGTCATATTTAAAATAACACTATTATTTTTTACCAGCAAACTTAATCTATAATAACATGTCACATAATATCAAGTACACATTGAGCTACTCATTAGAAACTGTTCATTGATAAAAAATTAAATCACGAGTTTTCAACCTGAATTGGTTTTGTTTTTTAATTAAACATTCTGAATTTGTTAAAACTTTATGTTGTATTCCTTACCCAGCCATTTCTTATATATGGGGAGGGAAGGACAGGAGGTTATACAATTTTTTTATGAAGTCCTAGTCCCTATTCTTAGTCATTTCTCTCGCATGGAGGTTTATCTAGAGGTAACCAACCTGTTCTAACCATAGTTGGGGGTCAAGCATTCATTACATGGGACCACCACAGCAATGAAAAAAATGATCACCCCAGGTGGTATTTGAACCTGTGCCACCAAAGTTTCCAGGTGGCAAAGACCTGTTCCTCAACTACCTGAGCCATGGATGGCCCATCCAAACTATTCTGACCAGAGTGGGAAAAACAAATTACATTCCGTGAGACTGCCACAAAATAAAATTCAGACCGCCCAGGCTGAAATCAAACAGACCCAACTGCAATTTCAAGGTTGCTATGGTGACACTTCAACATACTTGGCAATAACAGCCTCAAATAATCAACTATCTGCCACAGGTGTTTTGATCAAGCAGCCCCAATTTCGATTTATGACTGAATCAGATTTTGAAGTACACTCCATTTCAGAAGGGGTTTAGTTGAAGATAAAAATGAGCTTGAAATTAAAATAATATATTGAAAGAAAGTGAAATAACTTGTAGAGGAGGGGGGAGGAGTAGGCCAAGAGAACATATAATATTGTTAATGATGTTATATTAAACTTAGATGATATGGAATATAATTATACTGCTGCTAAAAGATGGGTTGATGATAATGATGGGAGAGGGAGTTCTGTTGTAAGATGACGTTGAATAATGATATGAATACGCTTACTTGTTGTGGGCGGCTAAAACACCACATTGAGATGGGCCAACTGTTCATGATGCTGCTGTTGAGGTTGGGCTACCTGCCTCCATGCCACACTCTGCTGCCTGCTTCTAGCCTGTCATGATGTCTCTTCTCAGGTTTGTGACTGGGTGAGTTTCTCAGGCTCAAACTTTTAAGAGATTAGCCCTATCATGTCTGGCTGGTCCTTTTCTTTCTATGTGGCACTAATACTAGTGGTTTCTAGTGTCAGATGGCACTCCTTGGCAGTTTCACTTAATTTAAGTCTCCCCTCAACTTACCACCCTCCAAATTATAAAATGGCATGCCTGTGGACAGTATAATAACAATAGATAACCAGGGCTCAGGAGATAATAGTAGAGCACCTTTCTCACTGGGCTGCTCTACTCCTACAAATTTGTTAAAGTTGGGGGGTTTTATATTTTACTAGTAAGTTTAGTGAAGCGTACTAAGTGTATGAAACTCCCTTTTTTATGGTTCTTGTAACTGGGAAGTTAACTCCTCTTGAAAGATTAATAACTTTATTTACATTGAGTATCTCCAAGTGTATTTTAGCAGTACCTTAGTATTTAATGATCTTTTCTTATTATTTTCACAAATTGAATTATTAACAAATTTTTGTTGAGCCAAGTTTCATTCTAGCTAATCCAAACTAATTAAAATCAAAAAGGCTGAAACTAAACTAAATCAAAATAATACTTTTTTTTTCTAAATTTATTTTTATCTGGCTATTCATTATTGTTTCCTTCCAAAGTAAGAATGAGATGTTATAATTTCAAATTACACATATTTTAAATTAAAAAAATAAAATAAAATAAATAAAAAATTGAGCACAATTTTAATAAATATCAAATTTTAACTGTAATAAACAAAATTTATTAATGATCCTGTCAGAACGGACAAGTTATTATAGTGATAGTTTACTGAGAAGTAATAGTAATCTAATGATACATTTCTTGGATAAAAATGTATGAGAGAATAAACATTTCTAAACTATTCAATATATTAAATATTAAATTTTATTTTATATATAATCTTTTCACTTTCTTGTGAGTGGTTATTATTGTTTCAATAAATTAAACGTGTCCTAATTGAGGTTCAAAACATTCTTTATTTCTTTAAATGTCCAATGTTTTGGCCAATTCCCCATCCTCAAGGGCAATCTTAAATACCAATTCACACTCACATAAAATATATACACAACTTTTTGCAGGCTATTCTGCCCAAGTTACCAATTTCAGTCAAAAACACCTAAATTTGTCACTTTATCATTAATATTAAAACTTTTAATTATAATATTTATAAATAATTGACCGTATAATTTCAAATTATGAAGATTGTCAGGGGTGTGGTTTAAAGAGAACAAAAATAGTTAACAACTATTTATTTGCCGACGTTTCGCCCCACTTTGTAGAGTGTCATCAGGGCTGTTCAAGTTAAGAGTTATCGGAATTTTGACATGAAAATTCTCAATAGCTCTAAACTTGTAGTGCACTGCCTGACCATCTTCATATTTTTAATTATAATCAATTTACCACTTTTACACCTTGCTATCATTACAATAATCATAATTTTTATGATAGCAAGGTGTGATAGTGGTAAATTGATTATAATTAAAACTAAAACTGGTGACCTGGGTAGAATAGCCTGCAAGTAAGATATAAAAAGTTTTTTATATATTTTATGTGAGTGTAAATAGGTAATTAAGATTGTTCTTAGGAATGGCCGAAACGTTGAACTTTTAATGAAATAAAGAATGTTTTGAGACTTTAATTTGGATACATTTGATTTATTTAAACATTAATTTTTATTAATATATTCTTGTTTGAGAGTGGTTTAGTTTATTTAAAAACAAATTTGATCCTTTTTTTCTCAACTTTATTCTTTTCAAAAACCTTCCAACGTTTCGACCCTCAGGTCATTTTCAAGGATCCTTTATTTTGTTGTCATTTTCTTTTTTAAAAAAGTTAAAGATTCTGGCTAATTGCCTTTGTCCCATCTATAAATTCTTCTATATAATTCTTAAATTTAAAACTTTTACTAACCATTTCTCTTCTTTCTTTTATTTTTTATTCATTTCATTCGTTTTAAGGTTTGCAAATGTAAATGAAATAAAGAAGAGAAGTGGTTAGTAAAAGTTTTAAATTTAAGAAAGAATTATATAGAAGAATTTATAGATGGGACAAAGGCAATTAGCCGGCATTTTTAAGTTTTTTTAAAAAAGAAAATGACAACAAAATAAAGGTATCCTTGAAAATGACCTGAGGGTCGAAACGTTGGAAGGTTTTTGAAAAGAATAAAGTTGAGGAAAAAAAGGATCAAATTTGTTTTTAAATAAATTAAATTTTATATCGAAGATTAATTTTTTGAAAAGGTTAGTCATTGCTGAAATAAAAACATGGTTTTACATGTTATAAATTAGTTTTTATATTGATAAAATGAGTTTTTTTATACCAACAGTTCTGTGTATATACTAAATACAATTTAATTGATCTATTCAGAAAAAGCATGATTTTTTTCATATTGGAAGAAGATAGTTGACCGTATGAAGTAGATTGTAGAAAGATAGTCTGGGTGGCGGTCGATAAACTATCAAAATTGTAAAAGAAAACTATTGATTGTTAACCAACGTTTTGCCCCACTTTGTTAGATTGAAACAAAGATAACATGAAGTTGCCATATTTGTTTCAATCTGACAGCCCTGCAAAAGTTGGTTAACAATAAATAGTTTTCTTTTACTATTTTGAAACCTTTATTGACTGCCACCCGAACTATCTTCCTACAATATAATTTTTTCATCTACACCTAAAACCTTGTAGTGGTTTGAATTATGGAATGTTCTTATATCCTAAACATAGAGTAAGGATAGAAATATCTCTTTTTCCATTGCAAGCCCTTCAATTATCAGTGTAAAAAATCTAAAACAGCGTTAGACAAGCCCTGCTTTAAAATAATGACACATTATTTATCTTAACCAATAATATTAAAAAACCATAACATTTTCACCTTTAATTATGCGTAACAATAATAGCACATTTGGAATTATTTTATTTGTTTTTACTTTTTTTTTTTTTATTGTTGTATTAACAAAACTAATTAATTTTTTTGTTTACACTTATATTCCAATAGAGCGATTGTGGATCTGACTTCAAAAATCTACTGATTGCACTGATTTCATAAATGTAAGAAGAAAGAAACATCATAATTTTTGTTTTATATTTATTGGATAAATGTATTATTGAAATTTAGTTGTATAATCAATTGTAGCACTTATATAATAGGTAATATCTGTATCACTTGAAATCTGCTTTCATGTTTTAGATAGTAATATATTATCTTTTTCTTTTTTAATTTAAAGAATATAAATGTTCTGTATGTATTCATAAAATGGATAGACTGCTAAGTTATAGATAATATGCTTAGGTGCCTTTTGGAATTTGATTTCTATTTTTATTTAGAGAAAAAAATGGAAGCTTTACTATTTTGTGTATTAGGAACGCATTTAAGGAAGTAACGCATTTAAAAAAAGAACCATACCACCTAAACTATAGTAATATTTTTGAATTCACCATGAACTCAATTACAATTGATTCTAGAAAACAATATTTTAAAATAAAAATCTTAAGATTCTTAAACAAGTTATTTCCTTTTGCCTTAGGTTAGGAAAAAAAAAAATGATTATTTTTATAGTTGTATCTATATGTATTTGAGCTCTTCCTGAAATAAATAAATAATATATATTTATGTTATTTTGAATCTTATTGAAATTCACTATTTGTTAGTTTTGTTTTTAAAAATATATTTCCTTGTATAAGAAGAAAATTTTTACTTATGTACTCCTATTCCATTGCCTTTTATTAATAGCTGTACAAAAATTTAGTTTGTTTATCCAGTGCCAGAAAACTGCAGACAAGTCATGAAGTGATATCATAAAATGTATTGTTTGCCATTTTATATTTATAATAAAAAAGTTTAATTAGAATATGGCTTTATTTCACTTATCCCTTGAACTATGTAAGTGAATAAAAGTGTATTATTAAGCTCCTTCAAACTAAGAATATTTAACAAAAGAAAGATGTTCTGGGTGTGATCAAAATATACTGAAAAGTTGGCCACCCCTGGTATATTTGAACGCCAGACATGGGCAGAAAAAATAAAATCCTCCAAAAAATCAAATTCAAATATTTCTATTTTTTTTTTTATTTCGATGATAATTTGTATTTAACATTTTTAAAGAATGTTAAAAATGAATTTGACTTAATTTTTCCTTAAAAAAAAAAAATTGGAAAACTTTACCTGAAGTATCTGTTATATTCTAAATGTAGTATTGTTTATAAAGATTTGTAAAAAATCATAAAATCATTTAAAACCAAAACAGCTAAATTATATTATAAAATATTTTAGAAAAATTATGTTTTTAATTCTATATTAATTGTTTGTGAATGTTAACAAATATTTTTAAAAAAATTATGTAAACAGTCCAAAAAGTTTATTAACGCCATTGTTTACTATTTAGTGTAGTTTTATGGGAATCTAAACTGCTACAAAGTTTCGAGTTAATATTTAATGCAATTTTCACGATTTAAAAAAAAAAATACTAGATAAGGCAAAAAATGTTTATTTTTCAATCGCTATAAAAATTCATATTTAAGGTTTTTTTTGAGAAGCCAAAAACGAATGTCAACTTTGTTTCTTTCTTATAAAAATATTGTCTACCAGCTATGCTCAAAATTATTTCAATATTGTACTCATAAAATAACACAAAGAAGAGGTAATTATACAATAATTGATTTGTTTTCTTGTTTACAATAAAAGCTTTCAGTAAAAGTAGGTAAACTTTTTTTTATTTTTTTTTTTTTTTAGGAAAAAGTAAGTCATATTCGTTTTTAGAAGGTGACCATATGCGGGATTGCTATGGTCGAGTGTGTCCTGTAACCTTTAATCCTCAACATGTACCATGACACTGTATCAAATGTTAATAAAAATTAAAAAAAAAAAAAGTAAAAAATCACAAAATAGTTTAGAAGTTTAATAAAATTAATTTAAACAGCTAAATAAAATTATTATTGATGTTTATTTTTTTAAATGTGTACTAAACAATAAAATAAATATTTTTTATATAAACATGATGAAGATTTTTTTTTTTAATTTTATTTCCATTATCCAAACTACACCCAATAACATTAGTTTGGATAATTGAAGTTCAATTGTATTAAAAATATTATAGAGCCATCTGATGCAGATAAGTTATAAGTCAATGTTGATATGAACACCTATTTGATCAGTCAATTATCATTTCCTTTGGATTATTACATAATTTCCTCAGGGAAAGTTTAAATTTTAGAATAAACTGAATAAGTTTTAGATGTAGAGTTTTAATTGCCTAATAAAACTTTTATTTCTAAGAATACTGTATGAGAATATTACTGTAAGTAAAAACCATAAAGATAAAAAGAGTTTCAAATAACTCATTTCAAGACAGAATGGAATTTCAATTTAGAGAAAATAACTTAGTTTAAAAATCTATGAGCATCATTCATTGTGTATCAATTTTAACAGAAAAATATCGTTTATAAATTATTATTTTAAATACCATAAAAATTTGACATGCTTTGGCTGAATAAACTTCTTCCCTAGATTTATTGTGAGAATGGAGGGGCCTTTATCCAAACCTGTTGGTCTTACTCCTTCTTTTTTAGCTACTTCATTTCAGTGAGGAGTTTTCTCCTTTCCCTCTGATTCTCAGAATATATTCTTGATAGAAGCTATTTGGAAAATAGCATGGTGTTTACATCGGTAGAGCTTCTGACAGTTTTCTTAGATCATTTCCTCCTATCACTTTCTCTTCTCCATGCAAAAAACTGGACATATTAACTTTTAATAGAAAACTCCTCAATTATTAATTATTATTCATAATTGGACTGAACTTAAATTAAATTTATTTTTAAATTAAATTAAATAAATTGATGAAACTAAAAGAGTAGGAGAGAATTAAACTGGCATAACTCTCGAACTATAAAAATTGAAATTTCAGTTTCACAATCCTTAAAAATTGTTTTATTTTAATCAATTTCTTTTCTTATGTACAATAAAGAAAAATATTGGTAACTGTATTAAATAGTGAATCACAAGCATCAGAAATTGCTTCCAGTAAAGTAGATAAACAATTTTTTTTTTTAAGGCAATACAAGTCAGATTTGTTTTTATGAGACCGTCGGTAGGATTGCTACAACTGAATGTGTCCTGTAACTTTCAATACTTAACAGACACGATGGCATTTTGTTGGATATTAATAAAATTTTAAAAATTTGAAGAAAAAAAAGCATAAAATAATTTAAAACCAAAACAGTTAAATTATAAACAATATTGATGTTACAATAATATTTTTCTATGAAAGGAATATGGTCCGGGTGCGGTCAAAAAAAAAAAAAAAAAAACTCAAATAGTAGAAATATACTATTTGAGTTTTTTTTTTTTTTTTGACCGCACCCGGACCATATTCCTTTCATCTTTACACACGGTCAATCAATAATCTTCCAATATTTTTCTAATTATTTGTTTGTTTAAGTTAAAAAAAAAAAATAGGAAAAAATAACATTACGTAAACAGTCCAAAAAGTTTATTAAAATAACAACAATACATCAAAAAATGATCATGCAATTAATATAAAAATTGAAAATGTACAATGATAATTATGATTCTCTAATTTTCAACATTTAGTATCCAATAATTAAATTACACCATTTTATAATCAATTCTTAGATAAAAATTACATGTGTCTTAAAAATAATCTATATAATAATATTTAATAATAAACATTCAATTAATAATAATCAAAACAAAAAATATAGATCATTTTATACATATATTTTGTAAAAATACCACTTATACCATATACATAAATATTTTTTTTTTTGGAAACATATTTGGTAGAAAAATTTCACAAAGGAAACATAACTTTATGGAAAAATTGAAATAAAAACATAAAATAACTAAAAATCAGTCTTCCATAAATTGATTGTGCATTGGAAGCATAAAGATACAAATTAGTTGAGATTAGCAATAAATAAGAGTTTAATCAACACTGGATCATTTATTATCGGCTAATATATCGTTGATTCAAATATTCTAATAGTTTAACCCCTTAACGCAGTTAAAAAAAACAATTTTTTTAATGTAAAATGCACAATTAAGAACATTGCCTTTGCAAAAAAAGGTTTATTTTAATTTTGGATTTTGGATATCGGCCATAATATCTCCCTATGTAAACATAGGCTAAACCTAGAGGATAATTACAGAGAATAAATCATTGTTATTTATTATTATTATCACATTGTTATTTTCAATTCTTGATTATATTCGAGTGTGAAAAATGATATCAGCATAAAATACAACATCGCTTGAATAATCTCGAGTGTGCCCAGTTTGGCCTGTTTAACGCGCTTGAATTAATTCGAGCGTACAAGTTAAGGGGGTTAATATTAAAACTTTTGTTGATATCTTTATAACACCTCATGTAGATGAAAAAAAGAAAGAAAGAAATTTGGCTCTTCAAGTCGAAGCAATGACCTCATTAGAACAAATTTCCAAATCACTATTTTAAATTAATGTTACTTTTTTATACTTTTATTCATAAACGAAACAGATTTGGCATATCTGAACTTATATAAATTTCAATAAATCTTATCTGAATTTATATTATTATTAAGTATCAATTAAGATCTTCAACCAAACATTCAATGAATTATTTGAGATTATTTATTTCTAATTTTAGCACAAATAAAAAAAAAAAGTATTAACATTTACAAATTGAAAAACATGATCTATTCTCATTTTATCCTAAACTTTAGAAAAATGTATTCAATAAAAAAAAATTAAGGAATGTTCAACATCTAAATTTTAAAAGTAAAGAAAAATTGCTAGTTATATATAAAAATAAACAAAAACATACATTTTTTTTCAAAACAACAAAACAAACATAAATTAAAAAAAAATAAATCAAAATTTTATTATTTTCCTAAACAATTTGGTATAAAGAACTATCAATATTGTTAAATTTTAAGAAGAGAAATTATTCAACATAAAGGAATATTGAAACTTTTCTTAGCAATCAGAGAAAAAAAAAATTAATTTTTTTATATTAATTTTGGTTCAAATAAACAATATTTATATAGATCTTATAGAAAAGTGCCCCTTACTAACTGATTGTTCAAACATTTTCTTACTGAAATACACCATCGCTTTTTATATTAGATCTGTTTTATGGGGCATATAAAACAAGAATAATCTTATTTTAATTAAAAATTAATTAAAACAAATATTTTACTTTGTTTCCCAATCTTAAAAGGTTTTCTTGAATTTCTTTAAACATTAGTTTAATTTTTTTTTTTTACACATTTAAACAAGAGTTTCTTTCTATAACATTGGTACCATCCATCAGATAAGGTTTGCTTCAAACTAATAATTGTTGGTCTTATAGCAATTCTTAAGATATTTAGGGATTTAAAAGAATTATAAAAACAATAGTACCATTCATGTCTTAGTGCCAAGAAGGGAGTTCAGCGATCAAATATTCATATTTTGGGTCGGTGGGCAATATTTCTGAAAGTTTAGTCTAAATTTAGACCTGTAGTTTCTCACATTTAAATTTTTTTTTTTTTATCATTTTTCATTACCCTTTTGGTAGAAGTAGGTAAATCGCAGAAACCCTGCATTATCATTTGATACAAATACAGAGTAATCTCGTTAATCTGAACTTCGGTATTCCGAACACCAGTAATCCGAAGTAGAGTAAAAAAAAAAGTTTTATTTTAGAAAATTTAGCAAGCAATAACATTTCTTTTAAAAATTAAAAGTTCACATATGTAAACGATATTTTAACTTTCTGATCTATAGGCAAGTTATTGTATACACCATGAAAATCGAAAGTGGAAATTTCTACAATTTCTATATCAAGTAATCTCATTCCTATGGAAGTGTTCAATATATATTTTGTTGGAATTAGAAATATTCATCTATTGTATAAATCATTTGATTCAGTAAAACTAATTTAATTAAATATTAGAAATATGTTTAATACGAATTTTGTAGGTGAACTTATTTTGTTTTATCATGTTTTAAATAACTCGATACAAAGAGTATTTTTTGTTTATTTATACTTTTTTCACTTATAAATGAACAAAGTTATAATTTTAACAAATTAAATCATCACTTGGCATTACTGGGGATGTAAAAAATATTTTTTTTTTTAAATATTATAAACTTCCAACTGCCAATAAATAAAAATAGTTATATATATTCATATTGTTGAAATATTATTACACTATTTTCTTAATACTTTCTCTAATCAAAACTTTTCAGTAATTCAAACCCCCCTACAGTAATTAGTTCAGATTATCAAGATTATACTGTAGTTTCAAATACTATATTTTCAGCAAAAGCTAAGAAAGTATACCTAAGCAAAACAATTTGCAAAATTGAAGAAAATGTGAGATGATGAAGTTCAAAACTGTGTTAAGTTGACAAGGAATGACCCATCATTAAATTATTTTGGGAATCCCCTGGACGAGGCTTCCAAGAAAATCCAGTAGGGAATTGTTTATACCAACAATTACAATAATATTTTAAAACATGATGCTAAGTCAAGATCTAACATATTCCAAGACATGACCATTATGAGACTAAAAACAATAAACAACAATTTCAATCAAGTATTAATCTCATTATATCGGAAAATGGCAGAATTAATTGATTAACCTTTGTCCAGAACTAAGCATAACCCCTGAACTGAAAATTGGCTTTTAAATAATTAATAACCTTTACTGATTTTTCATACACTGTTACTCATTCTTTTTTAATTACTTCAGAAGTATTATATTAAAAATAGAATATCTGTTTAATTTTCAGAGAAATTATTCATCAATATTATCTCATAAACTAGAAAAAAAAAGAATAATTATAACATTCATTATTTTTAATATTGAATAATTTAATAGTTTTCTATCGGAAGTTGCTATATCCACTTTTGGAATATTATTATAATAGAGCATCTACTATCCGAACTTGCTTCGCGGAAAAGATACAAGGAGGGTGCACCTTTCCTAGAAAATAAGTTTAAAGAATATTTTCTCAAAAATTATATTTTAAATAATTGGGGTACTCCTTTTCCGCTTAAAAGCGGCGGACCAATCCTCATTTTACAAATTACAACAACTATTCATTTAATTGTACTACTCATTGCTCAAATTGTATAACTATAATTTAAATGCATACTGTAGTTCAAATTGTATTTTTTTCTCAATATAGCTGGAAAAAAATAAACTTCAAGTCTTTATCTCAGCAATTCAATTATTTTTTTCTTCAACAATTTCTGTCTTTCATAGACCTTTTTCATTAATTTAAAAAAAAAAACTTAACTTTTTTACGACCTATTTTTATTATTCTACTTTATATGTAAAATAAAATATTTCACAGCGATCGCTAAAAGCTTTTTTATATAATAGAGAGATATAAAGATGACATAAGAAATAAATAAGAAAATACATAAAGAGGAAGCCAACATTGTGAAAACCCAACATGTAAAAAAAAAAATTAAATAAATGAAAATAGTTATTCATATTGCTGAAATTTTATTACACTATTTTCCTAACAATTTCTGTAATTGGAACTTTTCAGTAATTCAAACACCCCACTATAGTAATAAGTTAAGAATACCGAGATTACACTGTAGTATCAAATACTATATTTTCAGCAAAAGCTAAGAAATGTCTACACACACTTGCAAGAAAATCTGAGTGAGAATCTAAACTGTCTTGAAATAAACTAACATCACAACAAACTAATATTACAACTTCCTTTGTTTCACTTTAAATTTATAAATAATCTGAATAAATTTTTGATTTAGAATTTTAATTTACAAATAAAACTTTTAGTTTTGAGAAGTGGACACATTAACTTTTAATAGAAAACTGCTCAATTATAACATATTCGTAATTGGACTGAACTTAAATTTATTTTTACAAATTAAGTAAAGCACCATAAATAAATTGCTAAATAAAAAGCAGGTAGGAATAAAGTGGCATAAATTCTCGAACCATAAAAATTAGTCTCAAAATCTATAAAAATTGTTTTATTTGCAACATAACAATAATTTGTTTCATTGGATAACTTATGTTTTCCCCCCCCCCCCCCGATTGAGTGATCTCCTGTTACTTCATACTCTCCTATTACAATATAAAATATTTTCCTGCTAGAATTGACTTAGTAAATGGCCGTTCTAATTTTGATTATTATTATGGAACTAATATTATTATTGTCTGCCCTAAGCTATGAGAGGGAACGCATGATTGTTATTAATAATAAAACTTTAATATATTATTTCATTTCCAGAAGTTTCACTTCTGCATGCCCCAGACTCAAGACTGCCAGTTTTTTTTTTCTCTAATTATTGGTTCTTTTATTTCTCCAAATAAATTTAGGATATTATGCAGTACTTGGACATATACACATCATATATGTAAGAAGTTGGTAAATTTAATCCTAAGAAACCATTGAGCACAGCTAACATATATGTATGATAAGTCATATTATATGAATGTCATTCAGATATCATCAAAATTGATTTTCATTAAAAAAAAAAATATTATTTACTTTAAATTCTTTTAAATTGTAGGATATGCTCGAAAACTAGTAATAACAGAAAAAGCTGTTATTCCTTACTAAAAACTTTATAGAACTTCCTTTAAGCTTAAAAATCTTTCAAAACTCCAGATTTGACTTACACCACTTTTGCATTCTATGGCTCATATATTTATAGTTCATATATTATTAACATAATAATATGTTTATATATATTAATTATAAATCATAAATATATGGTTTATATATTATTATTATAAACATATTTTAACTGTATATTCATATAATTCTGAACAAAAATTCCGACTAATTTTGAATAATTTCAATCTAAATTCTGAATATAATTCCATCCAAAATTGATTTTAGTAAAATAAAATAAAAAAATTATTTACTTCAAATTCTTTTAAATTGTTGGACATGCTTGAGACTAACCAGTAATAACATAAAAAGCTGTCATTCTTTACTAAACACTTTATAGAACTTCTCCAATGCTTAAAAATCTCTCAAAACTCCCGATTTGACTTACACCACTTTTGTATTCAACGGCTCATATATTATTATTAGCATGATTATATAGTTTAACTTAGTTCAACTATATATTCATATAATTCTGAACAAAAATTTAATATTTCAAAACTGAACTTATGCCACTTTTATTTTAACCATAACAAATAATGTTTGTGGTTAATAACTTCCCGATACTAAAATATATGATAAAACTAAAATTAATAAAGCTATATATATAAAATAACATTCTAAATATAAACAACTTTGTTGTAAAAATTTATTTTCTCTACAATGTTCCTAATGTTAAGATAAAGACAAATTTAAATCAAAATATATGTGTATTCTGCACCTCAGAGAGTGGAAAATGTAATTGTAAACAACTTAACTTAGGATCCTATTTCTTCGAATATTTTATGATATTTTTAAACTATCTACATTACTAGATACTTTCAGTGCAGTTCATTATAAACTAGTAAATTTTTCATATCATTTACAATAAACCATGGAATCCATTTGTACTTAGAAATAAATACAGGTTATCTCTGAGGTAAAAAGATATTAAAAATATACATTTTCTAACATTTAAAAGTGAATAGAAACATAAACCAACTTTCGTTGAATTTTCAGAAAAATTGATTATATTTGATAATAGAATTTTATCGACAAAAAATGCTACAGTTAGATCACTTTATAAATTTATAAATGGCAATTTTTAAAAAAATAATTTTAGATACTATTCAAAATTTTTTTTGCATAGTTTTATGGAATTTTGATCAATTTTATTTCGATGTAAAAAGAAAATATTACATTATAATCTGTGGATCTTGCACAGACTTGGCAATGCTTTTATGAGGAAGTACTTGACCTCCATTGACGTAGAGTTCGTCTTTTATATTTACATTCTCTCCGAGGACCGTTGTGTTCTCCATCCGAACCCATTGTCCGACAACTGATTTCCACCCGACAATGCAGCCAGAAAGCCATGAATGTGATTTGATAGTAGCATTCTCTAAAACAGTGCACTTTTTTATACATACACCATCCTCGACAACAACACCCGGACCAAGTGTTACGTTAGGTCCGATCGAACAGCCAGAGCCTATTCGTGCAGTAGGATGAACCAGGACATTTCCAATACATCCAGGGCCAGAGTACAACTTTTCAGGAGCTTTTTGACGTAGAGAAGTCAGATACAAGCACATTCCTAAAACGGAGACGAAATATAAGAACAATAAAATAAAACACAATGAGGAAGTAAAATTAAACTGATTAATTTAAAATATATATATATATATATATATTTTTAAAATTTATTTATTGACATTTACAACTTTATTATACATAAAAATACATCTAGTAAATTTTATATTAGATTATAATAGTATGATACAGGCATATAGAGAAACTACCCATTGGTAGCACTCTAATAATATTTTTACATTAAAAGGTCATGTGGCCATCTTCTTTTCAGGCACCTCAGAGGGTTGTCTGGAATGGTATAGGAAGCAAGGTTAGAAA
Organism: Halyomorpha halys; assembly: GCF_000696795.3. NCBI lineage: Eukaryota > Metazoa > Arthropoda > Insecta > Hemiptera > Pentatomidae > Halyomorpha > Halyomorpha halys. Next base: position 337,961 of record NW_027105773.1, read on the forward strand.
CTAGTGGGTGGTCAGAGAGTTTCTAATGGAAGGATTGATATCTCGTTCGGGCTAGATCGGTTACATATGGGACATTTAAGTCTTTATGAATGATTTTATCTCTGACAAAGTAAGATCACTGAGAATTTTATGAAAATGGATTTTATGAAAATCTTGGATTGTAAGGACTGTATACAAGAGGAATTCAAAGGTTTAGTGAAGTCCCAAAGTTCAACTCCATATGTCCAGATAGGCCTTATAGTCATGTAGATCAATCTTTTATAATGGATTGGAAGCTTAGACCATTTGTCTAGTAAATGTTGTAATAGTCGAAATCAGCGTACAATTTCTGTCTTTTCAGTCGTGTACGAAGATTATAAGTTAGTCGTTTGTACAGATGCAGTCCAAGGTAGCAGATCTGTTCTATAAAGGTAAGAGCTATATTATTAAAAGGTACTATAAGGTAGTCAGTAGGTTTATGATGAAAGGTAAAGGTGATTTAATGGGATTTGTTCGGATTTATTTTAATCCTCCAATTTCGACAACATTCTTCAAGGGTTGTGATAAGGGATTGGAGAGTTTGGGATGCAATTAAAAAGTTAAATACAATTTAAAATTTTAAGCATTGTAACAGAAACACTCTTACTATAAAGGGACCACAACACAGTCAGTCGGAATGACAGTAAAACCAAACATTGAGATTCAGATGGATCGTATATAGGTAATACTACGGACTACTGAGAATATTTTATCGAAAGAGACATTGCACAAGGTCCTAAATGTTCCATACACCATTTAAAAATAATCATGTTGCCCTGATAATGTAGGAGCCTTTGTGATTCAAGTCGGTTAGGCATTTGAATGATACGAGGCCTAACATATCTTTATCAACAGATATGAAATTATTGGAGCTTGGTTGGGAAGTAATGACACATCCCCCATATAGCCCTGACCAATAGCATCATTGTATTATCATTAGCTTCAAAGTTTACAAAACTTTTTAAATAGTAAAAATTTCAGTAATAATAACAATGAACTCAATTCATACTTGTGCTCATTAAAACCAGAAGTTCTATTAGTGCGGGATCGTAAGATTGCCAGAAAGATCGTAAAATTTTATCGAACAAAATAAAAGACATTTTACTGATTAAAGTTCTATTTTTCTATAGAAAAAACTGAGTATTATTTCACACTAAAAACAGAAATTACTATTTTGTCAACTTTATGGTATAAAAGCTTCTTTTAAATCACAAGTAAATATTTAGTATCATAAATATAACATCTAAGTATCATAACTATAGTATAAATACTACAGTGTTATAACATCAAGTTCCAACAGAATAATTTGTGTAGTTATTATAGATAACTACAACAGATAGATAGATATCTGTATACATACAGACTGAAACCTTTTCAGTCCTTCCCCAAATTTGAACATGTTAACATCAGAAGGTACAACACACTGAGAATTTTTTATGATAATTATTTGAAGAGAGAGTATGTTCTAAAAAAAACTGTTTTTCTCATTGTAGGGCATGACCATGCAAACAATAAAGTTGCAAAACGTCGCCAAAAGATGTATTATTACAAAGTAATTATTGACTGATCCTCTCAAGACCCACCAAAAAAACTGTATACATACATATATGAACACTTAACACTTAAATATACACATAGTATATATTGTTTATGTGAAGTAGGTATTAAGTTTGTAAACAGTAGGGTGTATTACGGTCAATGCTTAATACCAGGCACCAAGTCCTCATAGACAGGGCTTGGGACCAAGTCCCCTGAGACAATAATAATAAGTCTGATAGGTAAGTTACTCAGCCGTCACTGGGACATAGTCTATAATAACAACTGTTCAGCGAAGATGATACATCCTGCAAAGTCTGAGATTGTGAGTTCAAAACTCCCAACCATAAACTTTTTTTTTTTGTTAGTTTAATGAAGCATAATTTTTTTTATAAGTAAAATTTTCCTTTTATTTTTTTCAATTTCAAGAAATATTTTATATAATTTTTATTCAAGAAGTTTTATCTTATTTTTGTTTGTTATATAATGAGTAAATATATCCTTTTTGTTCTTTTTATGTTGCTATTTGAAATTTCTTTTATTTCTGAATTTATCCTTTAAACAAAAAAAAAAACAATATTTATTGGTACTTTGTACTATAATATGTATATGTA
>NW_027105773.1:340227-361814 GCF_000696795.3 Halyomorpha halys
TTTTTTTTAATCATTTGATCCTAGCCAAACAGTTTTGGCAAGTTTATTTTTGAACCATCACTGCCGCCACAATGTGATAAGGGAGTATCACTACTTCAAAATGGTTTAAATCTTTCCTTTTAGATAGCTATAGCATATTTTTTTTTTTAATTTACTTTATTTTATTATCTTAACTGTAATAGAAATATGCTTTTATTTGCCTGAAGATAAGGACACTTAAATAAAATATTATTAATATTTACCAAGTTTTACTAAAAAATAGGCGATATATTAGTGGTGATGGTAATTCAAAGTTATGATAGTATAGACTGAAAAGTTTAGTCAATTAATTCTGACAAATTTACCCAAGGTTTCCATGTTATTATTGTTCAAAAATATTTTTGTATAAACTATGTCAAAAATAATTAAATAATAACATAATTGAGTCTTTTAAATAGCATTATAAATTAGTAATTTAAATTATTTATGCAATGACAAAAACTCAGATTGAAATGATAATGATGAATTTGAGTTTACAGCTCCTTTAACATAAGTTAACTATAAAAATATTTTGACAACAAATTTTTATCAATAGAATTAAATTAAGTAAATTTTAAAAATCATATAATCTTCAAGAAGAACATAAATATAAACTTTTTTCAAGAAATAACTTCAAAGGAATAAATGTATGCTTAACAAAAGAATGTTGTTAGCCACACCCATTGTTTCAATAAGAACTATATTTACCAAGTAGTAAAAGCTAAATTAAATCGATTATTTCTAATACCTGTAAGAAAATCTTGAGGTTGTCCTACATCCATCCAAAATCCACTTAGCTCCATAGCGTACAACTCTCCGTCCTCAGCCATAAACGGAAAAACTTCCTTCTCAATACTTGTTGGTTCCAGTTTAATTCTTCTTAAAACGGAAGGATTGAGAATATACATGCCAGCATTAATTTTATTAGAAACGAATTCTTGTGGTTTTTCAATAAAACTGGCAATTTTACCTTTATCATCATAAACAACAACACCATACTTGGATGGCTCTTCCACTTTTGTCACTACAATTGTTCCTTCTTTGCCATGATTTTTATGAAAAGCGACAAGTTCTTTAAATGGAAATTCACAAATAATATCTGAATTGAGGACAAAAAATGGTTCATCGCTTGATGAGAGAATACCTTTGGCCAAAGCCAGAGGTCCAGCTGTACCAAGCGGTTCTGTCTCATGTGAAAAAATTAATTTAACACCCAATTTCTTCGCCTCATCACTCAATTCCTTTTCCATCTGTTCTGCCCTATAAGAAACGGCTAATACAACTTCAGTAACGCCAGCTTCCACTAATGCTTCTATCTGATGGATAAGCATAGGTTTGTTTGCGAATTCTACTAACGGTTTAGGCCTACTTAATGTCAGAGGCCTAAGTCGAGTTCCATATCCACCGACTAAAATAAGAGCTTTCATTTCTCCCAGTTTTGGTTCTTCTCCACACATTTTTCTACTCTTTCAAGTCTGAAACGAAAGAATAATAAGCAAAGGTAAAACACAAAGCATTATCATAAACAGGTATGATAAATCCAAATATTAAAACATAATCAGTATATAAGGAGTGAAATAACAATGAATATTTATGGCATGTAGATTAAACAACTATGAGAAACTTACTTTTTTTAATTAAACACGTCAATATTGTTGGCTATATACTAGATAAATTTTCTGCTAGCATACGTATACATTATCAAATCCAAGGTTGAAGAATCCCTGAGTCAACTAACTGAAATGATATAAAATTTAAAGTCCAAAACACCACTTAAATTGGGTGACGTGTAATTTAACGCCATGGGGCGAGTTCATTCCTTTGAAGTTCACCGTTATATCTTTGAAAATAAATTTAAACAAATCAAAATTCCACGAAATAAACAACCTTAATAAGTTAATTAATTCACTGATAACAGCTAATTTAAGTTCGCGATGTAATTTATGCGGTACGATTTTTTTATTTTTTTTTTATTTAGCGAAATCCAACAATGTATAAATAACACTTAGTTAGGTACTTAAGTTGTTAAATTACAGAGATAAACTCCTAAGAGATAACAAAAAAGAAATTAAATCGGTTAAACCTTTCACTGTTTAGTTACGTCAAGAGTCACAACAAAACCCGCTGTCATTAGGAAGGTTACCCCTAATGACGGTTGAAGTAGTTTGGGTTCGAGTGATGATTATGATGATGATGATGATGATGATGAGGTGATTTCCTTCAAGCTGGAGAACCCCTGGCCGTAGAATAATGAAGAATATTCTTCAAGATATGGATTCCAAGGTTTGTAACGTTCTTTATCTCTTCCCTCTTTAAATATCAATGTATTATCAAATATCTTTTCTTATAGGAGCTGGAAAATGACGTCCTAGAAGCATTATACCCTGAGACACAAATTCTAGAAAACAATGAAGTTTGGTCCGAACAGAGATGTCATGTTTGTGGTGAAACATTTCCAGACAAACAAACAAAGCAGATCCATATGAGAGAAACACATACAGGATCCTTCATCTGTTCTGTGTGTGGAAAGATTTTTTCTCAAAGGAGTGGACTCTCACATCACTTGCCCATGCATTCCGATGTGAAATCGTTTCATTGTAATGTTTGCGGTAAAGCTTTTAGACAGCGCAGCGGTCTCACACATCATAAACAGACTCATTCGGAAGTTAAATCATTCAGTTGTGAAATATGCGGTAAGTTATTTGCCCAGCGTAGTGGTGTCATTCATCATAAGTCGACACATTTAGCTATCAAAAGCTTTTCGTGTGGTGTATGTGGGAAAAGTTTTGCTCAGCGAAGTGGATTAGCCCATCATAAAAATACACATGTGAAAAAGATGAATCTTATTTCGAATAAAACTCCAACTTTTAATGTGATGAGTGGAAATAATTCTGTAGATTAAGGATTTTACACTTTCAAGCTTAAATGCTATTTATGGTGCTTCTTTTAATTTAAAAGTTAATTATTAAATTATGTAATATTGTAAGTATAACTGCAATTTTGTTAATACCAGCCGTATATTGCTATTAGATACTGATTAAATTTGTGAATTCAATATTTGCTTTTGAATACCTCCATCCAACTGTTAGCTTGTCAAATCATAGGTAATTTACACTGGCATTCACGTAAAGGTATATTTTACTATATCATTCAAATAATTTTCATTATTTTACCTAAATTAATAGAAAATATTACACTTATATTTTGGGATTTAATTGACTTCCTATAATGAATTAATTTGATTATTATGTAGTAATAATTATATAAAATATTTTGCTGTATTCTTGTAGAAGATGATGATGACCAGGGAATGTGATCGAAATGGAACATAAGTGATTGTGAAATTTTTTTTATTCATGCTAAGTTTTGTGAAAATTCCTTCTTTGTTGAATATTCTTTAGTCAGGCTTCGTTTATTGAATCACAATGTTTTAGGGCCATCAATCTTCAGGAACACTAACACTGTTGTTTTCTTGTAAATTATTTAATTTCATAATAAATTTGCGTATTTTGGAAAGAGATCATGTGGGAGGCCAAAAACCAGATGGACAGACAGAATTGACAAAGATGCGAAAGAGCTGCATGCAGCAAACTGGAAAGCAGTTGCCCAAGACAGGCTGTCGTGGAGAAAGCTGGTTCTCTCCAGCCAAAGATCTAAAAGGTCTGTAGAGCTACCCGAAAAAAAAAAAAAAAAAAAAATTTCCCTACTTTGTCTAATATTTATTACCTAATGATTTAAAGTAAAGAGAGTCCATCATTTAATTGAACTGTCGAAAAATTCTGAATGTTCTAAATAAAGAACATTATACAAGTAAGATATTTTCTCTAAATTCAACAAGATAATATTAAAAATTTTCCAGCAATAGAACCTAAATTATTAGATGACAAGTATTTTTTCATTTTATTTTGGAAATCATTAATTAATTATTATGCTGTCTATATCTCTATATATCACTCACATTTTGTTTTCTTATCACTTTTAGGCAATGAAGGTATTGCTTCGGCAAATCATGTATTAAATCCTTAATTATAATCGTATTTATCTTAAGAAAGATAAGTTCCTTATATACAAAGCCAATATAAAGTGCCTTTTGTATACAATTTTTTTTTTTATAAACTAACTTCTTTGCAGTGGAAAATACTTCTAAATTTGAAAACTCATTATCACTTAAAATTCATTATTCCCCTATGAATATGCTATGTCAGGATCGCTTTCAGTTGTCAAGTTGAGTTTTAAAGCTATTCTTACATTTTATTTTATTGTAGTACTGTTTCTACTTACTGTCCTACTTGTTCGCCCCTAAGAGGCGTCCTGTGAGCATTTATCTCATGGTAGACAATTTGTACTATTTTTTTCTATATAATTGTTTGTTATGGTGGCAAAAATTTTGACTAGTACTTTCAATGCAATTTGAAATTTAAATTGTAAATTTTAGCTCTTCCATTAGGGGCTGAAGAATCTAGATTTCGTAAAAGGCATAAAATCTTCTTGCCTCTGCTCATGATTTAAAATAAGTAATGCAGAAGGTGTCCTGGTGAGCAAATTGCTCAAAAGAGAAAACAAGATGTCTTGTCAAGAGTGTACTGGTGAGAGAAATCCTCAGTCTTACAGTTGCAAGGCCACAGCAAAACTGAATTGAATATAGGTGAGAAGGTAAAAGAGAGAGTAATATAAACAAGTGGCAATAAGAACATCAAAGAGTTCATGGAAGGCAGTATATTTTAATTTATAATATATTTTTTTTATACTTTTAGACAAAAGTATAAAAAAAATATATATGTACATATAGTTGACAGTAAAAATTGATATATATAAAGATGGTCAGGGTTGGGGTCAAAAGAGAAACAAAAATAGTTTACAACTATTTATTTTCCTGTATAGGAAGATGGTCAGGGTTGCGGTCAAAGGAGAAACAAAAATAGTTTACAACTATTTATTTTCCGACGTTTCGCCCCACTTTGCTGGGCTAAAAAGATACAAAAAAAAACTGAGAATATTACAACAATAAGGCAATTTAATTAGCCTTATTGTATCTTATTGTTGTAATATTCTCAGTTTTTTTTTGTATCTTTTTAGCCCTGCAAAGTGGGGCGAAACGTCGGAAAATAAATAGTTGTAAACTATTTTTGTTTCTCTTTTGACCGCAACCCTGACCATCTTCTTATATATAAAATAAATAGATGAAATACTAGGAAAGTATTGATGTTTGTTCCCAATATGAGAAAAATGCTCAAGGCTGCACTTCTCCCCGGTTAATTTACTAGTTCAAAAAGAATTTGTTTATTCAACTATTTTCAAAATCTTAAATTTATTCAGGCATTATTTTTATAATAGTTTAAATACTTAGTCTGAGAAGAAGATTGCTGGAGGTCCGGTCATTAAAGGTAATAAGTAAAAGTTATTTATGTGTGCCAATCTTTTGACCTGAATTTCATTGCTGAAAAAAATAATGAGATAAAAACCTTACTTCAGTGAAAAATAATTACAAAAAACTTGGAGATATACATCATCATCATCATAATCATTTTATCCCCTTTACCGCTTGCCAGTGTGGGATTATAATCTGCAGAATCTGGACCAGATATCACTCTTGGACCATCTCCCTTCTAATCCAGTCCATATCCCACCTCCTGAACGCCCCCTTAACACTCTCCCCCCAGGAAATGCGTAGTCTTCCTCTTATTCTTCTTCCTTCCACACGAGTCTAGTATATGTCTTTCTGGCAGTTCTTTCATGGTCCATCCGAAGGAGGTGTCTGAACTTCTTAGCTTGTGCCCCTCAAGGATGCTCTCAACCAGTTTGACTCTGAGGGTATTCCGAATGGTACTATTCCATACTCTATCTCGTCCTCCCTTCCACCTTACGAGGGTACCGCATCTCCATGGATTAGATCCAGCTCTTGTGTTTCAAGGTGAGTGTCCACAATTCGGAAGAGTAGGAAAGAACAGGGAGGAATGTCGATTTATAAATCATTATTTTAGTTTTTCTCGTCACCTTCCTTTTGCTTCAAAGCAAACTAAATATTCTTCCATCTGCATTGATTCTCTGAGAAACTTCCTCATCAATGTAGCCACTTTCGTTGATATATTTGAAATTCTGGAACTCCTCTGGTCTTTCTCTGTTCACTCTGATCACCCTCATTATTCTCTGGGGTTTCTTTCCTATCATCATACATTTGGCCTTTTCCAGGTTAATTTTCATGTTTATCGAGGCAATTGTGGAGATATACATAACAATAAATTAAGTAGATACTTGATACTAATAAAAGTTTATAACCATTAAAAAATCATCAACTACTATCTACTTAATTTATTTTTATATATATTTCCAAGTTTATTTATTATTATTTTTCTGTGAATTAAGGTTGTTATCTCATGAATGCTACCATTGTTATTTTATTGAATTATTTCTTAAAGAAGGCTCAATATAAATCTGATCTTCACTATATGGCAGTCCAAGCAGATGTTAAAGGTGTAATAAATTTAAAAGGAAAGAAATAGTTCTTAACATTACTTTAAGAAAACTTCAAAGCAAAAAAAAAAAACTTTGCCTGTCTCAAGCATTAAACATTATAGTTTATATTGGATTAATTATAGTTAGTTTGTTTTCTAAGGAATTCAACTGAAGTAAAGAATTTCTTAATCTTTGCCATTACTCCTGATTTTTGTAGTTTTAGGTATAAAAATTAAATTACAAAACAAAAACATGGATAGTCTATTAAAAACATGAAACAATATTTTGAAATTCGATTCATTTGCATTTTAGTTATATAAATTGTTGTTTATCACAATTTTTTATTATTTACAGTTTTTGAATGCTTTAAATTAAATTTATAAGGATACATTGATCAAATGTATGTTATGTTAACTGTAGATTCAATATGAAGAAAAGATGATCAGAGATGTTGTCAGCAGAGTAATAATTATCACAAATAAGTGAGAATTATTTTATTTGTGATGATGATTCGGCTTAAATTTCAGGGTTGACATGTGTGGATTTTCTGCTATGAGTCAGAGATTCCAATATGACATTTTGTGGAAAATTAATTTTTTCCCCTTCTGAAAATTCATATCTTTCCTCATGTTAAATATACAAGGTTATAATGAATTGGGATAGTGCTTTTGTATTTTTATTTTAAATATTTTTGCAAATAGAAATGGGCTGTACTGTTCTCATTTTTAATTTTTTGATCTCTCTCTGTATATTTAATCACAATTTTGAGTTTAGTCTATATATTGTATTTTGCCTATCGAGTTTATCTATTTTGTCTTCTGTGTTTGTTATATAATTTTGTATTTTATTAATATTATATATCCCTATTTTTATATTTTCATGATCATATTCACTGATTTGTTTCTTCTTCCACTAGCCCAGCTATCTTTTGCATTTTATAATATTTTCTATTTCTTATGTACCACTATACCCTTTGGAAAAGATAATGTTTCCTGACCTTTGGTTATACAAGCAGTTGGTGTGGTCTTCTTTCTTGCTCAACCATGAAGATTTCCCTAATACAATTAAAGAGCATATACTCGCTTCATAAAGGCTAGGTGTACCCAATGGAGGGATGTTTTCATGGTTTGCTTTATGTATGTATATCTTCCCAGTTCTTCAGTTACCTACACATTGGTTTTCAACTACTCAGTTCTCATGTATTTCTCACAACATACTTTACTTGTTCTAACCATAATAATAATAAGTGTGCCATAATAAACCAGATATACTCCTTATAGATTTAAGAGCAAAATAATATAAGCACCACTGCGGGTGAAAAACTGAGGAAATATCAGGGACTAGCTATCAAATTGAAGGAGTTGTATCATTTTAGTACAAGAGCCCAAGAGGAGAAAAAAGGCAGTTATCTCACCCTAATTTTTTATTACATTAATGAAAACTATGTATAATTACTAGTCAAAATTGATGAGTCTGCCAAGTATAGGTAGGGGGAATAAAAAATCCCGGCTGTTTCAAAGCGATAAAAAGCAATGTTTCAGAAAAATGTTGTATGGAATGTACTGAAAGATCAGTAGTTAGTGAATTTATTTTGAAAAATTTATATCTCAAAAACCATTTGACATACAGATGTCTATTAGCACTTAAATTAAAGCTAGTTTGATGAGCTATAAAGTAGTTTATGATATTTATCTTCGTAAGAGTAATAGTTTACATGAAATTTGCTAAAATAAATTGATTTATTGTTGTTCGGACAAATTTTCATTTGCCAAATTTATATTCATATGTGAATATCATAAAAACTACTACCCCTACGAAGATAAGTGTCATAAATTACTTTATACAAAGTTAAATTTCCTTTATTTTGAGTGTTGGCAGACATATGTGCGTCTTATAGATCCAGAGATATATTTTTCAAAAATCCAACATTTTATACGAACAACTAGAAATTAACATTTTGTGAATTTATTTTGTCGAATATCATAAAAACTACTACTCCTACAAAGATAAACATACTTAACTATTTTGTAGTAAACTTAACTAGCTTTAATTTGAGCGCTGTCTATCTATCCTGAGATATAGATTTCTCAAAATAAATTAACTAACTACTAATCTTTCAGTAGATTTTTAAGAAATTTTGCTTTTGAAAAAGCTATATCTTGAGAACTATTTGACGTAAGTTGCTCTTTTAGGGCAAATATTTCAGAAAATTTACTCTTCTTTAAATAATGTTCTCTTATATTTTCTAGTGTTGTTGTTAGTTTTTACGATATAGAGTTCCGAATGAAAAATTAATGTTTTTTTAGGTTTTGAAACAGCCGCCATTTTTTATTCCCTCTACCTATACTTGGCAGACTCATCAATTTATACTAGTTGTTATACATAGTTTTCATTTAAGTAACCAAAAATTGGGGTGAGATAACTGCCTTTTTTTCTCCCCGGCTCTCGTACTATTTGAAAAGTGTCACCACCACTCTAATCATAACGTTCATAAATGGGCTTACACCAAAATCAACAGTGGCAGCTGCAGATGGTTTAAAATTACCTGTTGGTGTGCTAAGAGAGGCTCTCTTAGACACAGCAGGTAAGGTGCTAACATTTTTAAATATTTGAAAAAAAAAAAAAAAGATAATAGTATAAAGGCGGTTGGTCTTCTGATCTCCCACCTCAGGTACTCAAACCATTATAAATAAAAAAAAATAGATTAAAATAATAATTCTTAATAAAAAATAAAAGTAAAGTTAATAAAAAACAGTGAGATTTATGGATTTAACAAAATAATTAATTGACTTCTAATGGAAAAAAAGAAAGTTAATTTTAGAAAAAGGTGAAGAGAAAAAAAAAATTAGGGTGACAGTAAAAGAACTGTCAACTTCATGAACCTGTTTAAAATTAATACTACTAATACCATTTAAGTTGAGAAATTTGGACTTCATTGATACAATGTTGTGTTTGAATAGAAAAGCAAAACATTGTTATTTGTAACTGGTAAGTTAAAAGTCCTCAATAATTTGAGAAACTAAAAATTTTGGAATTCAGAATTTGAAAAATTAAAATGGTGAAACTAAATTCTACTTCTTGTAATTTTTCATTTAGTTTCTTAAATTGAAAACTTATTTTTTCCTCGGTCAAGTAGATGTTAGAAATTATAATTATTATAAGTTTCAATAAAAATTTAGTCTGTTCAAATAAGATGCCTCTGTAATAATTTTTTAAAAGTGGATATATTGGCTTTTGATTGAATACTTTTTATATGCTAGTAAATAGAAGTATTTTTGTTGTGTAGAATAAATAAATTGTTGTTCTAAAATGAGTAAGAATTAATGTCAAACCAAAATGGTGTGGTAAAACTGGGTTTCCATGTGACAGATAGTCATGCAATTTTGTTGCACAAATTACTGAAATCCCTGACTGTTTATGTGTTGTTGCTGTACAGATTCAGTTATTTCATCACGAGCAATTTTTGATCTTATTGATATATTGCATTCTCTTACAACCATTAATAATTTTTTCTTGAAGAGGTTTATCGGGGGGTGCGGTCAGCAAAGAACAACATAAATAAACAAAACAATATTTATTTATTTTATGCCTAAAATAAATAGGCATAAAATAAATAAATATTGTTTTGTTTATTTATGTTGTTCTTTGCTGACCGCACCCCCCGATAAACCTCTTCAAGCATTAATCTACGGTCAACTATCTACATCTCATTATGAACCATTAATAATTTTGGAAGAAGATAGTTGACCGTATATAGTATATTGTTGGAAGATAGTCCGGGTGGCAGTTAACAAAAGTACAAATTAGTAGAAAAAACTATTTAGTGTTAACCAACATTTTACCCCACTTTGCAGGGCTTCGTCAGAGCTGTCTTGATTAAAAACAGATGGCTGGTCATTTTGGACATTTAAGGAAATAAAGAATATTTTGAAATTTTAATTTTGATACATTTGATTTATTTAAACATTAAATTTTATATCAAAAATTAATTTTTAGAAAAGGTTAGTTATTGCTCAACTAAAAAAAAATTTAAAAACTTGGTTTTACATGTTATAAATTAGTTTACTTTATTATATCTAGATTTTTTTATGCCAACAGTTCTGTGTATATACTATACAATTTAATTGATCTATTAAAAAAATATATAATTTTTTTATATTGGAAGTAGATGGTAGAAAGATAGTCCGGGTGGTAGTCAACAAAAGTTTTTAACATTTTCTAAAACACTTTGTTGTCACCCTCTTACACGCTTTCCTCTTTTAAATATTTTTTACTTGTTACTTTTTGAACCCACTTGTACGTTTCCTCACCTCCCAATAATCTTGTCATCTTCCTAATGTACTTTTTAACTCTGAGCTTTGCCGCTCGCAGTGCTAAGCTCACTTGGCTGTCTGATTTCCTACTAATAGGTGCGTTCTATGTTTTATTATCTATTTCCTATCTTTCTTTTACCCCCTTCTCCTTCTCTATTCTTTTCTTAATTTTCCTTCCCCACGTTATTAGTTATGTTCACCGTATATTATTATTGTTATGTTTTCTATTCACTTCTTCTGTCTAACTTTACTTTATATTTTGTTTCTTTATTCTAATACTATGATTACATATTTCATTAGTCACATATATTTTCTTTCTCTCAATTTTATTTTTTGTTTATTCATTTAATTTTTTCTTTCCATAATTTTAATTTTTAAATTATTAATAAACAAAATGTTCATATTCCTTTGCACTATATAGCTTCAAATTTTTATTTTATTTCCTTAATTATGTTATTTTTAACTTACTTGTTCTCGCGATGGAAACCACTATTGAATGCAATGACAACACTGTAATCTTCAGCAACTCCCAAGCCGTAATACAAAAATTAACAACACCAGATGCCGCAGAGTCACCCACGGAAGAAAAGTACAGAAACTTGGCTGCTATCATGAAGAAAAGAGGAAGGGTTATAGCTCTGAAGTGGATACCAGGCCATGTTGGCATAGATAGTAATGAGCAAGCTGACAAGTTGGCTAAGCTTGGTTGTGCAGAGAACCAGCCTGTTCTACCACTTTCCTACAGAACAGTAAAATCACTTATAAGCTCTTATTGTAAGGACAGAACAAGTGCTAGACACAAAGTTCAAGCGGAAGGGAAGAAGTGGGAGAGCCTACTGCATAAGGATAAACGAATTCACGGCAATCTTAGCAGAGCTGAGAGAGTGGCTTGTTTTCGGCTAGTAACAGGACATTATATGCTCCAAAAACACCTCCATCGAATTGGGATTGTAGATTCCTCGAAATGTCCTCTATGCAACATAGGAGACTATCTTTTAATGTGTATTGGTCTAGAAGATGTTGAGCAGGATGTGGACCAACTAAGAGGAAGAGTAAAATTGTATTGGACTGCGAGAGGGAAAATGGTAATAGCCCACTTCCTTTGGCATAGGAGAAAAAACAAAACAAAAAAACTTATTCAATTACCTATGTATACACATTTTATTTTCCACTTCTTCCATCACTTTATTTTTATTAATTTCATTCTATTTATATTTTATTTTTTGGATTCATTGGTTCTTATCTTGTTCTTTGTTTTTTAGCCCTGATGAAGACTAGAAATTCTGGCCGAAATATTGGCACTATTAAATAAATTATTTAAACTTATTTGTGTTATATTCTGACCACACCCCCATTCATCTTCTACTCACAAAAGTACAAAATAGTAGAAAAAAATATTTATCTCTTATCTATCTGTTACTATTACCCTTTTCATTTAATGGTTACAACCATTAATTTTTCTTATTATATTTTACTTTTCATTGTATACCCCTGTTATTTTCCACTTATGTTTTTTCTTTTTTTGTAACTATGTCAAGTGTTTGTATCTTTTTTAGCCCTGGCGAAGCCCTGCAAAGTTGGGCGAAACATTGGTTTACATTAAATAGTTTTCTTCTAATATTTTGTAATTTTGTTGACTGACCATGTGGGCTATCTTCCTACATTTATAATATTAATTATTAATTTGTTTCATTCATGACCTATACTTTATGAATTATTTATGAATGACTTATTAATTACTTTATGAATGACTATACTTATGAATTTTAAAAAAATTTGAATAAAAATACAATTTATGTGGTAATTGGATAACAAAACACTATTTATTAATTCTTTAAATGTCCAATGTTTCGGCCATCCTAAGGACAATCTTAACTATAAATTCACACCTCACATCATATTAATAAAAATTTATTGTAGACTGCCCAACCCAGGGCCCTGTTTCATAATTAAGTACAAACTAATACTATTAGTCTTGTCAATTTAATTTAATACAATTACACTGACTTGTACAATAGTAACTTGTACTTTAGTACTTTTTAAATCTTGTAATATCACTAATAGTCCTCCCTATTATAAAAAAAAAAAAATAAATATTAGTGCAATTACCAGGTTGTTTCTATACTTGTATTTTGAACTAATACCTTAGTAATAGCTTTCATTAAAAAAGAGGGCCCTGGTCTAATAAAATCAGTTAAATTAACCTGTGTATGTCACTATTTTATGTAGATTTAAAACTTTTAATTACAGATTAACTTAGCACTATTATCACACAATATTATTTAACCTTCCTTGAGGTATGAATTTATAGTTAACATCCTAGAGGATGGCCAGACTGGCCGAAACATTAGACATTTAAAGTATTAATAAGTAGTGTTTGAGTCTTAATTGGGTATAATTTATTTATTTTTTAAAAATAAAACCAGTCTTCATGAGGTTATAAGACTATATAAAAACTCAATGTTTTTAATACATATATTTATTCCCTTCTTAGACATTTTGGGGATATTGTATCTCCCTCTTCAGCACAATATAATTCACTGCCTTTTTTAAAAACAGTACATAATAACAAGTAATAAAACAGTAGAAAGTTTTACTCTAAATACTTTGGTTTTGTTTTTCGATTGGCTCTGTATACCTTATAGATCCTTGGCCATCCAAACCCGTGTTGGGCATAATCTAATTGCAATTACTAATTAAAGTAAAACGTAATAATCATGAGAGATAGTTGACCGTGGTTGACTTATACGAGGAGAAGATGGTTGGGAGGTGCGGTCAAAATAAAACAAATAAGTTAAAGTAACTTATTTAAACGTGCCAACGTTTCGGCCAGAATTTCTAGCCTTCATCTGGGCTAAGAACAGAACAAGGTAAGAACCAATGAATACATAAAATAAAATATAAACAGAATGGCATAAAGTAAATAATTGTACAGAATGGAATTAATAAAATAAAATGATGAGAGAAGTGAAAAATAAAATGTATACATACATAATCGAATAAGTAAAATAAAATAACATAATTAAGGAAATAATATATATGAACAGTCTCTGCAAGCAATTCACTCTAAATACTTTATTATTCTAAATAATTAATATTAAATATTTTAACTAAATACCTTGTACTATAAATTATTGATCAAGTTGCATTGTTTTTTTTATTAAATTAAAATTTATTATTATGCTAATAATTTGAACATAATAAATGTATTTTAAAAAAGGGAGTGAATTATATTATGCTGAAGAGGAGAGTACAGTATTCTTGAAACGTACAAGAAGAGAATAATATTAACATCATTGACTTTTAGGCATTAGTAATTTTTCATAATTAATCTTTAACTATCATATCTAAACATTAAACCCAAGAGATTACTTCAGAGCAATTAGTTCTGTTATTGAATCATGAAGTGGTAAAGGAAACTAGTAAAAAAAATATGATTTGATTTATAAGATAATCATTTGGGCCAAGGTCCATCATTAAGGGTAAAACAGACTAAATTATTGGAATGGTAATACGATTTTTAAACCTGTACATTTTCCAGTTATCATCTGCTTATGTTGGCATTGATCGATGATGATTCTAAATTTTAATTTAGAATAACTAAATTAATTCCAGAGTTGAGTGCTCAGAACTCAAAGAAAAAGCCCCTGATTGCAAGGGAATGTAAAATACTAAATATTAATTTAAATTAATATATTTCTTACATAAACTATTCTTTTAATAATTTTCAGATTATTAATGAAGAGAAGATAGTTGATCGTGGATAATATATAAGAGGAGAAAATGGTTGGAGGTGCGGTTAGAGAATAACACAAATAAGTTAAAAAACTTATTTATTAGTGCCAATGTTTCAACCAGAATTTCTAGCCTTCATGAGGGTTAAGATCAAAAAACAAGATAACAACCACTGAATGAAGGATATATAGAAAGGTTTAAAGTAAATAATTTTACAGAATGTATATAAATAAAAATAAAGTAATGCAAGAAGCCAGAAATTAAACATATGTGTAGGTAATTACCTTATTAGATATCTATATTCATTGTGTAGAATTATTTACTTTAATCTTCCTATATTTATTATCGATGAAGGTTAGAAATTCTGGTTGAAATGTTAGCACTATTAAATAATTTTTTTAATTTATTTGTGTTATTCTCTGACCGCACCCCCAACCATCTTCTCCTCATAAATTTTCAGATTAATTTTGCATTTGTAGAATCTTTAAAGTAAATGATAACCTAGCCTACTCATCTCTCTTTTCTCAGTCCGCCAGTGTTCCTC
Organism: Halyomorpha halys; assembly: GCF_000696795.3. Taxonomy (NCBI): domain Eukaryota; kingdom Metazoa; phylum Arthropoda; class Insecta; order Hemiptera; family Pentatomidae; genus Halyomorpha; species Halyomorpha halys. The sequence goes on from NW_027105773.1 coordinate 355,291, forward strand.
AAGGTAGTATCTTAGGTCACATTCTTTATAATGTTTATACAGCTAACATCCCAACCCACCCTAACACAGTCCTAAGAACATACGCTGATGACACATGTTTACTGTCTGTAAACAACGACCCTACTAATGCATCACAGACACACATAACATTGTAGAATGGTGTCAAAACTGGATAATTAAAATAAATCCTGACAAATCCCTCCAGATCACCTTTACTTTCTGTCGTAAACCTCTACCTTCCTGTTCTACAGTATCCTTTCTAAATACTCCACTAACGCCAGTTGAACAGATTCTATACTTAGGACTCCATCTTGACAAGAGACTTACTTCGAATCCATATACAAGACTGAAACGACAAGAAACTGCTCGTAGATTTCAATTGCTGCAACACCTTGATCAGGCCAATCATGATTAATCAGACCAATTTGGACATATGGAATTGAGCTCTGGGGCTCTACCAAACCACCAAATTCCTCCCGCATCAAATCCTTGATGCTCCTTATAACGTTACAAATAAACTCATCCACAAAGACCTTAACATCCCATTCGTTGCACATTTCACCCAAAATAGATATGCGTCTTTTCATTCCCAACTCCTTACCCATCTTAACCCATTAGTTCTTAATCTCTCATCCTTAACAATCCCTGATAATCCTCTGAGATGTCTGAAAAGAAGATGGCCACGGTACCTTCTAATTTAAATTAATGCTTGAAGTACCACCAATGGGTGGTTTCTTCACTAGATTTTCCAGTGTAAATGAAACTTTCCACATATTTACTTATTGTATTTATTATTTTGTATAGTTGTAAATTACATTAAATAAATGAAAAATAGAAAAAAATTAAATTTTGTATTTGTAATAAATTATATTTTACTCCTGTTTTCAAAGATGAAAGGCACTTAGTAAATTTACTTTTTAGTTTAATATTTTTTATAATTAATTATTCTTTCATTATTAACTCATACATACACGCTGCTATATACTGCTACGGATGTCCTTGGCCTGGTCAATTGCCTTTGCCCAGTCATCCCTCCTGCACACCTGATGAATATTCCATTTTTTCTTAAATTCTATTTAGTAAATAGTCTCAAGTTTTATTTCATTTAGATAGTTACAATGAAGGCCAATCTTTTTCTTCTTTACAATTAACTTTTTACTATGAATAATTTTGCTCATATTTTTCTTTTTTTAATTTATTTTGCATTCTTTCTTTTCATAATTTTGTTCTTTATTAATATCCTTAAATGGTTTTTTAAAGGTCACTATTTTTTTTTTTAAAGAAAAAAGCAGGAAATTTCATAAATTGCCTTTGAATAACAAACTACTTAATAGTTGACATTTATGGAAGGTACTTTTCAATGAGGATATTGCTAACTATTTTGTTATTGTCTTATTTCTTATTTAATATCTTTGTTTGTTTGACTACTACTCGCCTTTTCTATGGCTAATATGTCTATCTAACATCATCCAACAGTCAAATGTGGAGATGAATAGTTTTAAAGATTTAGATCTCGTCCTGGTTTGTTACTTCTTTATTTGCCATCCATGGTGTTGCAAATCTAATAATATATCTTACTAGCTTTTTTGGTCCTATTGGACACTATCTAGTCTTTTTTCACAGTATTGCAAACCATTATACCCAGATATGAAAAGTCCTCAACAATCTTCCTTGCTCTAGAACGTTCCTTGCTCATCATGAAAGAAGTTTTATCTTCCTTCTCCCTTGAGATCACTTGTATACATTACTTTCTGAAGCGTTAATTGCCATTCTTTTCCTCAGAATATCTTCTCTCTTTTCAACTAGAACCCACTGCAGTTTTATTTGTCATCTGCAATGATGGCAATATCGTCTGTAAATAAATATGATAGAATTAGAATTATTCTTAAGTTCTAATTCCCTATTAAAGATCAATCTGTCCATTAGTTCAAAAACTCACAGTCAGTTGGACAGATTTGGTTTTTAGAGTGGCATAGAGCTTATTAAAACAATTGGGATTTCAGCTACTCCACGTCACTCCAAAAAATCCACACAGCATTTCAAACTCATTGTCATTCCACATTCCATTTCACTTGATGCAGTTGAAATAGAGTGATCAGTCTCCATTTCAAGGATTGATTTATACCTTTTATGTCCTAAAATTTGTGTGAACTTATAAAAATTTTTAATTTTAAATAAAATTTTATTTTGTCATGAAATTATTAGGCATTGTCTAGGAAAGAGAAAACGTATATGGAAATACAAAATTGTCAACAAGGTGATATAAATTAATGATACTAATAATGTAAAATGGTAAATTTTTAATTTAAAAACAAAACAACGTATTTATATTATATCTAATAGATTGATAAGTATGTTGCATACTTAAAAAATTGATTTATTTATGCAATATTACTAGGATATAGAGGATTTCATTCTCTTGAATTTAATACTCATGATTCATTTGTAGAAAAATGTCAGGTATAAGAAGCTGAGTTTATGTACAGCTTTCTTTGACTTATTTATTTATACGGAATATTTACTATAACTACAAATTATATACAAATAATACTATAATATAAGTACAAATACTTATGCATATACTTTTTATATTTTTTCGGTTGGCTCTATCTGATAGATCTTTAGCCACCCAAACTTGCCTTCTCCATGCCTGCATATCTTGGGCTACTGTTTTCCAGTTTGCTGCAAGCAGCTCTTTCGCATCTTTGTTGCTTCTGTCTATCTATCTGGTCTTTGACCTCCCATATGGTCTCTTGCCAATAATGGCGAAGTGTAGAGGCATCCTGATGGATTGCTTTGAGCTACATGTCCTACCCATCTTAATCACCTTACCTTCACATCATGAGATTGACCAGTCTCTGCAAGCAGTTCACTGTTAGTTCTTCTCCTCCATGTGTTAAGGCTCTGATCCCAGATCAATCCTATAATTGTACGGAGGACTTTCCTTTCAAGTATTATTATTTGTTTTGGGAATCAAAAGGGTGGATTGCAGGGGGGCTCCCATAATTCAGGGGCTGCTAGCATCCCATGTGTCCAACAGCCAAAGCTTACCTATTCCAGCACTCTCTGTGAGAAGAAAAAGAAACTTGTGGATGGGAGAGCCATTTTCTTTAGCCACCAGTAGTCCTCTTTCTTCACTCTTATTTCAGTACAAAAATGAGTGAGTAAAGACATTCTGAGGTGCCTCCCAGAACAAAGGTGGAGGGAGGAAATCAGGGAATGAAAGAATAATAAACGAAAAATGGAGTAAGTCCAACCTATCAGTATAATTAACATCCGTCATCATCAACCACATCATTAAATCTATAGACCAATTATTCATAAACACACATAACAATAAATGTTTTGAATAGCTGTTCAACCTTTTGCTTTGAACAGCCCCGATGAAGCCCTACAAAGTGGTGTGAAACGTCGGACATTAAAATAGTTATAAACTATTTGTTCTTTTTTTGACCACAACCCTGACCATCTTAAATTTAAATTTTTACGGTCAACTATATACACATATAAATAAATGTTTTGTTTCGACCACCTGTAACTTATACAATAGATTTTCTTTCTGTTAATGTTTTATTTTCATTATATGTAGTCCTCTACAATCCAACCAGCTAATAAAAAATTAAGTTGTGCCTGGCCTTCAGTTGAAGGCATACTTCATACATTATTATTATTATTATTTTTATTATTCTTTTCAAGTAACTATTTTAAGTATATAAATTTTATGTGCAGGATATAAATTGCAATTTCCAGCATATATATTGAATACTATATATAACATATAATATTTAATTTATAGAAGAAATAATTAAAAAAATGGAAAACTTAATAGAGGTAGATAAAAGTAAGACAATTGTAGTTTCTTATAAATATGTAAGAATGTAATAGTATTAATAAAGAAATAACATATTTAAATAATCACTTTTATTAAATATAATCAAATTAATAACAATATGGGTAGGTTACAACCCAGCTATCTCTATTAGTACAATATCGATTTGTATTGTATACATAACAACCCTCCACATTCCTTTGTCTATTCCTTTCGTAGGCCTGGCATCCAGTATGCCATATTTGACAGTTGAGAACTGCTGCTTCTCTTATGCCAGAAATTGCTTAGCAGGGGTTTATAAAAAAAAGTAGAGTTATTTAAAGCATGCATACATTTTGTTGTTGAAAATGGGTTTTTTAAATTACTATTAATTCTCAGCCACTTTTTTGTTGTAAGCATTAAATATTCTAAAAAAGTTAACTGTTTTTACTTCAAACTGTTACTTACTTATACAGTTTTATAATAAATGTTCCTAGAAAACATATATTGAAAAATTGACCATGTTAATTCAATTTTATATTCACTCCTTACTTTTTAGTAAATATATTTTGAGGTACTTAATATTCACATGAAACGGAACAGAGAAAGAAGCTCGAATTTCTTGAGAACGGCTTAATGGATTTTCAGATAAACCAAATTATTGGAAATAATATTTACTCTAACTTCTACTTTCTTCACATTTGCAATTAAATGAATGGTTTTACAGATAATTATATTAATATGCGAAATCCCTACTCACTTCAACGTAAAGTTGCCTTCCAGGGGCGTGGCCTAATTCTCACCCCTTAGCATCAATTTTGCTAGGGAGAGTAGGGCGAGGGCACCCCTCTTTTTTAAATACAGCACACACGTTAAGGTGAGAAGATTATTTTTGGTCTTCAGTTACATTCTGGATAACATCACTCCTTCAGCGGTGAGTTGCCTTTACTCCGAGACCCGTGGTGATGATATAAGAGTGATTTGGGCACTGTTCATCGAGGCCCAGCTTCGGACTACTAAGGGCCGAAGTTTCTCTTGAGCTTAATGGCTCCACATCTGGTGGACGTTCGAAGTAGCTGAAAGAAGAAATAGTTGAGATTTGCCAAGTGATGGACTATAGTTTCTCCCGGGTTTTGTTGGCATAATTCACTTCTTGACTCGCTGGATTATCCATAGCTTCCTAGTACAAGAGCCACGAAGAAAAAAAGGCAGTTATCACCCCAATTTTTTATTACTTTAATGAAAAGTATGTATAATTAATAGTCAAAATTGATGAGTCTGCCAAGTATAGGTAGGGGGAATAAAAAATGGAGGCTGTTTCAAACCTTAAAAAACACTAATTTTTCATTCGGACCTCTGTATCTTAAAAAGTAGGAACAACACAAGAAAACCTAAGAGAACGTAAAATGTTGGATTTTTGAAAAAAATATATCTCTAGATCCAAAAGACGCACATATGTCTGCCAGTACTTAAAATAAAGGAAATTTAACTTACTATAAAGTAGGTTATGGCACTTAACTTCGTAGGGGTAGTAGTTTTTATGATATTCACATATGAATATAAATTTGGCAAATGAAAATTTGTCCTAACAACTATAAATCAATTTATTTTAGCAAATTTCATGTAAACTATTATTCCTACGAAGATAAACATCTTAAAATACTTTATAGCTCATTAAACTAGCTTTAATTTGAGTGGTAATAGACATCTGTACGTCAAATGGTTTTTGAGATATGTATTTTTCAAAATAAATTCAATTACTGATCTTTCAGTACGTCCCATACAACATTTTTATGAAATGTTGCTTTTTAAAAAGCTTTATCCCGAAAACTATTTAACTTAAATAACTCTATTAGGGCTCATATTTTATCTAATTCGCTCTTCTTTAAATGACATTATCTTAGGTTTTCTTATGTTGTTCCTACTTTTTGAGATATAGAGCTTCGAATGAAAAATTAGATTTTTTTATCGCTTTGAAACAGCCGCCATTTTTTATTCCCCCTACCTATACTTGGCAGACTCATCAATTTTGACTAGTAATTATACATAGCTTTCATTAAAGTAATCAGAAGTTGGGGTGAGATAACTGCCTTTTTTCTCCTCTTGGGCTCTTGTACTAACCCTGGTTAGGATTTGGTCAGTGTGCCCTGTGAAACATTTTCTGTTGAATTCAATCTCGGTCGTCAAGTTAGTTCAAAATCACTCAAGACACCCATTTGTCGGTTGCGTCACTGTACAAAAACATGATTCAATCTCCAGTTAAAAAGTACTGGATATTATGGGAACAGTTTATTAATTGCCTTCCTGTCATCCTTATCTTGAGAGTTGGTCTGTATTAGTTTGTATACGAACAGCCTTGCTCAAAAACAAAAAATCGTACGTAACTGAAATTACAAATGCTTGGGATGTCATAGAACAAACTTCGATAAAATCGGTTGACCAAATGTACCACTTTATCTAATCGATTTTCAACACTTTTTTCGATTTTTTTATGAATGGGTCTAACAAATCTTATGAAATTTTATTTGTGAATATGTAATGAAAAGTTCTTTAATATAAACTAGGTCATTTCCTTATTGAAGTAGTTTGACAGGGCATAAAATGCTGCATTTTATGAATGACTTCCTCTAAAGTACCTTTAATTTTATTTGTTAAGCATTTTAGCACAATTTAGCAGGGAATAAAAGGTTATGAGGTTGTGAGTAGCCATATTTAA
>NW_027105773.1:361909-375573 GCF_000696795.3 Halyomorpha halys
GCTACTCACAACCTCATAACCTTTTATTCCCTGCTAAATTGTGCTAAAATGCTTAACAAATAAAATTAAAGGTACTTTAGAGGAAGTCATTCATACAAAGTGGTACATTCGGTCAACCGATTTTATCGAATTCGTTTCATGACATCCAACATCCACATCAAATAACATAGTGGATTAACATAGTGGAATAACAATAACATAGTGGAAGTAAAGAAACTGTGAGCAGCTTGTTTTATAACCTTTCCTTCCAAAACATCATGTTATTGTGTAATTCTATGATTAGGTTAAAGTAATTTATTACAACATTCCTAAAGTGGGTGAAAAGGGGAATTTGTGTGAATGTTTGTCCATTGAATGCTTTGTTGATCTTCTAACTGGTTAGGAAGAGAATCAAGATGAGCTAATTGGCAACTATCACTACATTATTTTTATTTTATTCATTCATTGTTGTATTAGTTAAAACATCCAAAACAATACTAATACAATCAAAACACCAACTACGAGCAAGTAACCTAACACGACAATAAACAAAACGGTGACGAGCTCAGCTGGTCTGTTGCGTGACGTCATTATCCATTTAACAGACCTAGTAACAGACTATCAACCACATTACATATTAGGGGTATTCATGATCTTTGGTTTAACATGTTAAAGCGTGTTAAATGGAAAAACTCATGTTAAATCGAAAAAAATTGCCTTCTTTTACCGTGGTAAAACGAAATAACATTTAACATGGCTGAGAGTCTGTTACTTGGTCTGTTAAATGGAGAATGACGTCACACAATAGACCACTTGAGATCACCGCCATTTTTGTTGTTGTGACAGCTCAGTTCTTTCGTGTGTTTGTGGTATTCATATCCCTGTTATTAAACCAGAATGGATAATTTTAATGATACATTTGAGAAAAAAAAACAATGTATTTCATTCTACTATCTGAAAATTTGTAAACGCTCGCCAGATAAAAATCTCACTATATGAACCATGTAATTATTCTTAGGGGACATATGTCCCAGAATAAAGTTATTTTTCATTTCATTTCATAAGCTAAACTTTCACACAAATTCCACTTTTCACTCACTCTAGGCATGTTGTAATTAATTACTTAAATCAAAATTGAAGTAAACAATAACATGAGGGTCTGGAAGGAAGGTTATAAACATAAAGGCTTATACAACAAGTTGCTGAGAAAATCCGCTAGGGGCTCTTATGCATTTAACGTTTAACATGACTTTAAATAGGGCTACTCACAATCTTATAGTTATAACATTTAACATGGTAAAACATTTAACATTTAACACAACATCATGAATACCCCTATTATTAAAAGTATTTTCTGGAAACTGTTGGAATAGAGTTAGATGAGTCTGGAAAATTAGAATGGGGAAGTATTACCAAAGTCAATAATATAGAAATGTCTGTTCAGAAACGATTAAGAATAATTTCAACACGAAATAGGGTGGTTGTGTGATGCGCGCACCGTACTAAATTTTCACTCATCTCTTATTGGGTCCTCAGGAAGTCTTGCCGGGTATTTTGCCCCTCCCTGACAGCTGTGCCTGTGTGCCTATCGTTGTTCTGTGTATCCGAACTGGGGTTGAGGTCGCGAGATGCCCAAGGCGACTTAATCACGATAACCGTGACCCATAAATTTTTAATGTAGGATAGTAATTTCTGAAATTCTGGTCATCACATTCCTCTTTCAGTTCCAACATTAGCTTCTCTTTGGTTTAAAGATTTTTAATTTTGTTTATTTTAATTATTTAATTTATAAAAATCTATATTTTTTTGTTTGTAATTTATGCACTGCCATACCGATCATCTTATTAAGATACAGCTTTTTGCTAAATGCTCAGAATGTTGTTACTAACAAAATCAAGCATTTATTAAATAAATCAAAAATTGTATCCTTATTAGTCTCAAAATTTTTGATTTCAACAGTCCAACGTTTGGGCCATTTTAGCCATTCTCAAGGACATCTTCAATTATAAATTCTTCCTCACATTAAAATTTAAAATTTGTTTTGCAGGCTATCCATCCCAGGTCATTAATTATAAGTTAATTATCTATATTCTATATCTATATCATAAATATCTAAATCTTCTTATTTTAAAATTATCCACCAAATCACTACCATATACACAATGTGGAAAAAAAAAAAAAAAGGTTTTTAACTTATAATTAATGACCTGGGCAGAATAGCCTGCAAAACAAATTTTAAATTTTAATGTGAGGAAGAATTTATGTTATATTATTAGTGATAATGTTGTTGTTCTAAGTATTACAAATGAATATATAATATAAGCTGTTAAATATTTAGATGTCCTTGAGGATGGCTGAAATGGCCGAAACGTTGGCCTGTTGAAATAAAAAGTGTTGAGACTAATAAGGATACAATTTTTGATTTATTTAATAAATAATTACCTTTCTCAAAAAATCAAGCATTTTAATACCTTTCTATTTAATTATTTGATTACATAATTTGATACTTGGACTATCTTAATACAATCTACTTCATATGGTCATCTATCTTCTACCACTATTAATGAATTTGCTTATTCTCTCATTATTTTTGGAATTTGGAAATATTTAGTTATGTTATTATTTCGCTCTGCCTTATCTGAATCTTCCTTCCTTTGTCCTCTGTCTTTTCGTCAGGACCTACAAAAAATAACTGTCGGATTAGCTACCTCTTCTCGACCTGAGCCAGGTATTCCACAGGTAGCGGCAGCTGGTTAACCTGCATGCATTGTCGGTGCCTTCTGGTGTAGGACACAACATACATTAAACATCTTCGATTGGAGCCATAACAACTTAATTATACATAGCCACCTCGATATTACAATAGTTTATGGTTGTAATAAGTTTTATCGATATATCTATTTATCCGTAGTTATATATTTATCGTTTATAGTTGCCCATGGTCAGCGGAGAAAGAGGGTGAGTTAAAGGAAAATAAAATAATAAATATAATCAAAAAAGGGGAAAAAAAAGACAAACCAATAAAGAATAAATTACTCCTTAGGCGCCACGTTATTTTTTCTTGGAAATAACGAAAACCCCGAAGCATTATGCCCACAATATACCCGTATATAAACAATTGCTGAATTATGACCACTGGCGAATACCTTTACATGTAGATAACAGAAAACCAAGGGGTGTTACCTACCCATCTGTTGAATTATCGTAATATTAAGTGAACAACAAAAAAAAAAAAAAAGTAAATTAACAAGTTGAAAGCAGAGAAAGAACAGCAGAAGTGTATGTACAAAAGTTTAATAATAAGAAGAAATATATGTACACAGAATGAAAAAGGAAAAAAAAAAGAATTCTTATCCATTAATAAAACAATTAAAACTTATAGGTTGACTTAACCTTAATAACTATGTTTACATTATTATCCAAAAGAATATAAAAGTGAATATAAAATAAAATTTAGTTCAAACCCCACTTAGTCCTTGGGTGGACTCCTGGCAGAACATAAGGTTGTCCCATATTTTCTTTCCGTCTCACCTTCCCCACAAGTTTTAGGATGTCACCAGCTACAACTCTGATATCCAGGACGTGCTGAAGAACCGTCACTGCACTATATCTCCACTTCTAGTGTTAAAGACCGTCCATTGAAGTAAACACCATAATTTTGAAAAAACCAAACATATACTGATGACATTTCTCATATGGTGCTATGTCGGTTTAATCAGTTAAAGACAGGGCCTTTAAACTATTACCACTTCACATTGAACAATCGTAACGTGTTCCAAAATCTAACTGTCACCTTCACAAAAACAAAACCCACTCGTCAGAACATATCGATCGTGTTTTGTTTTTCCCATGACAACCGTAACACCTCTATCAGCAATTAACCACATTAATAAAGTTTGCTGCATAAGGCTTTAAAGATTTCGACTTAAGCTACTTAGTTACGACTTGAATGCCAGTTATGTCCCTCGTAATCATCTCAATTTTCCTGATGGAGTTTGTGCTTTCCAAACAATTTTTTAAAAGAAACAAATAAGGATCTGGAAATATTGCACATTAGTGAAACTATGAACAGAACCTACCTTCAACAGCTTGTAAGAGGTAGGTTCTGTTTTAAGTTGCAAATGTAAATGAAGGAAGGAAGAAAAGTGTTTTGTAAAAGTTTTAAATCTAAGAAAACATTTTTTAGAAAGGTTATATGGGACAAAGGCAATTACCCTGCATTTTTAAGATTTGAAAAAGGAAATGACATCAATATGAAGGTATCCTTGAGAATGGCCTGAGGGTCGAAACTTCGGAAAAGTTGTAAAGAATAAAGGTTGAGAGAAAAAAAATGATCAAATTTGTTTTAAATTAAGAATAAACTAAACCACTATCAAACAAGTATTCATGATCTTTAGTTTAACATGTTAAATGGAAAAATTCATGTTAAATGAGAAATATTTCCTTCTATTAACATGTTAAAACTATATAACAGGTAACATGGTTGAGTGTCTGTTACTAGGTCGGTTAAATGGAGAATGACGTCACGCAACAGACCAGCTGAGCTCATCACCATTTTGTTTGTTGTGATGTTAGGTTACTTGATTGTAGTTTGTGTTTTGATTGTGTATTAGTATTGTTTTAGATGTTTTTGTAACTAAAGCAATGGATGACACTAACAACAATGTTGTCAGTTGTCAATTAGCTCTTCTTGATTCTCTTCCTCACAAGTTACAAGATTAATAAGAAACCGAGTGGCCAAACTTTCACACAACTCCCACTTTCCACTCAATTTAGGCATATTGTAATAAATTAATTTAATAACAATTTAGAAGTAAACAATAACAAGAAGTTTTAGGAGGAAAGGTTACAAAACAAGTTGCTCCAAAAATTCGCTAGGAGCTCTTATGCATTTACCATTTAACATGACTTAAATAGGGCTGCTCACAATCCTATTCTTATAACATTTAACATTGCAAAACATTTTACATTTAACACACCACGAATACCCCTAGAGACCACTGGTTGAAAACCACTTATAGATATTACCAGTAGTACCTTGTTAGTTAAATATAATTTTAACCAAGTTACATGGTTCATGATACATAACTAAAATAAATATTGAATTTTGTATATATTTTTTGTAGATAACGGGTAAGAAAATTATTTCATACGAATGCATTTCGAAGCATTGCACAAAAAATAATCTAAAAATAATCTTACCAGCGTTTGCTTCCTGATCAATTTCATAGATGGACTGAAGTAATAGGTCATATATGAGTTTACGACACACGAACAAACTGATATTACCCTTGTTTAATCAATGATAACTAGATATGGTGTTAGTCTTTCATCGAGGCAACTCCCGAGCATTGTTATTGGATTATCTTGGAAAGGTTTCTGTTATTATTGTCATTTCTGAGAGGTTTTAGTTTCTTCATTTTTTTTTTATATATATAATTTATTTATGATATTTACAACTGTATTAAAATATATACAATCAGTAAATTTGCTATTCGTCATAAAATGAAACTCCTACAAACATGTGAAGAATCTACCCATTGATCTCCAATAACATTTCTATACATCGCGAAACCACTTTCTTTTCACACACCTTGGAGGATTATCAGGTAATGAAGGAGAAGCCAGGTTAGAAACAAGTGGTTTTGAGTGGTCGGGATGTTTATCATGGAAGGATTGATATTTGGTTCTGGCTAATTCGACAACATATGGAACGTTGAGGTCCTGATGGGAATAACTTGATTTTTAACTTATTCAGTTTCTAGGTCCTTTGTGTCTTTTTAGGTTTCCTTGTTAGGTCTAGCCAGTATCCTTCTTGTGTCAGATTCTTCTTAGGATTCTTCGCTCTATCCTCAGTAGTTCTTCCAGACTGGGGAGGCATGTGTTATCCGTCCCTATAGTATTACCGGTTTAACGACTGTGTTGTTGTGCCGCATATTCGGTTTTGTGGACAAGTTTTTCTTGTTGTATACGTTACTGGTTGCAAAAAGTCAGTTTCTCTAGTTAGGTTATTCTTTCCTTCATAGTTTCTTTTTCCGAACCGTGGTTACATATAGTCTGGTCCAGGTAATTAAATTTGTTTATTAGTTTTATTTATAAATTGTAACATTTATTTTTATTGAAATAAAATATCTGAATTTTGTGTCTTTTTACAATGTTTACACTGCATTTATTGGGTCGCTATGGAAATATTACATAATTAACAGATTTCTGACTAAAAAATTTTATTAATTCAATATTAGCCGAAAATTAAATTGAAAATTAATTGTTTAAAATTACTATCAGAAAATATTTGACTATTTGATAAAGCATTCTGCATGCGTAAAATAATACCTTTCTCAGATTTTCCATCCCGTAAGTTTTTTTAAAAATATATTTATAGAAATTTAAAACTGTAAATTATATAAAACATTCAGTAAATTTGATCTTAGTTAAAATGGAGTGTTATAGGCGTATAGAGATACTACCCATTTGGTAGCACTGTAATGACATTTTACATTAGTAGGTCTCGTACATTTCTAGAGGAGAAGATCTCGTGGCCATCTTCTTTTCAGGCGCCTCGGGGATTGTCAGGAATGGAATAGGATGCAAGGTTAGAAACTGGGGGATTTGAGTGGTTAGGGAGTTTATAGTGGAAGGAGTGATATCTGGTTCGGGCTAGATCGGTTACATAGGGAACATTAAAGTCTTTATGTATGATTTTATTTGTGACAAAGTAAGGAGCATTAAGGATTTTGGACTGTAAGGATTGGATACTAGAGGAATTCGAAGGTTTGGTGGAGCCCAAAAGGTCAATTCAATATTTGCAGATAGGCCTGATAGTCATGTAGATCAGTCTTATGTAACTGATGGGAAGTTTTGACCGTTTATCTAGTAAGTGCTGTAATAGTCGGAATGGACGAGCACTTTCCTGTTTTTTTTTCTGTCTTGTAGAAGGATTCCTAGTCAGTCGTTTGTCCAGATGTTATAAATTTTATTTATATGTAATATTAAATAAAGTTCAATACAACATCGGGAAAAGAGTCCCTCTATATTTAAAGCACATCTAACAATGCATTGGGATGAGAAAAAAAAATTATCTTTACTACTTAATGAGGTGTAGATAGTTGACCGTAGATTAATGATTAGAGAAGTTTGTCGGGGGGTTTGGTCAGCAAAGAACAACCATATTTATTTATTTTGAATCAATTTTTATCATTTATGGTTCAATTCAATATTTTGTATAATTCTAAATTTGTTTGTATACTATTCCTTTTCAATTGTATGTTTCTCTAAATGTTGTTGTTATCTCTTTTGTTCTATAGCCCTGATGAAGACCTGAAACTCAGGTCGAAACGTCGGCATAAAATAAATAAATATGGTTTTGTTTATTTATGTTGTTCTTTGCTGACCGCACCCCCCTACAAACTTCTCCAAACTATCTTTACTACTATTTTTTCTGGATTTTTTTTTTCTTTTCATTAATTCTTTGTTTTTAAATTCAGCCTCTTGTTATTAGCCACGAATATTATCTTATTTTTGTTTTCATTTTCATATGGCTTGATTCAAATTCAAAATTAATGACCTATGTCGAGAATTATTTATTTATATTATACGAGAATAATTTATTTAGTGATATTCATTGTACAATTAAAAAAAAAAGTTGATTGTGCTTTATTTTTTATATTTTAATTTTATGCAACAAGCTCGAAATGTTGTTCGAATGTAAAGAAATAAGACGAAAGTAACAAAATGGGCTTTCTCTTTCCGAAAAAAAGTACTAAAAAATCCCTTTTGAACGATTAAGCGAAAACTAATCTTTTGATAAAAATATTTAATGAATGTTATAGCTAAATACTAGGATATCACATAAATGCATACCACAGAAAAAAAAAATCTTATATTAATAATATAAACAAAAAGATAATAACCAATTATATATTACTCCAAGATAAATATTTTAAAAAACATTAATTCTGTACTGCTTCATCCCATCAAGGGTCAGGTGCAGTACTTTGTAAGGAAGTACTGTCACTAGTTCAAGAACAAGTTCCTAGCACAAGTCACCTTGTGCAAGGAGGTGATTTGGTCAGAATCACACGCGACCAGGAGATTTTTACCCAATTAAGGTTACCCACTTAATTAGGCTGGAGGCTGGGTGGACCCCAAACCCACAGTGCTGACTCACGCCTACAGTGAAACACAAAATAATTATCTACCTCAGTCGGATTTGAACCCGGGGCTCGGAGTTAGTAACACAGTGCCTTACCATTGAGCTATCCACTCTCATCCATTATAAATATATAGTTATATTATTTAGTGATAAAATCGTTTTCCAAATCTGTTAGTTAGATATTAGTTACAGAATTATTTTAATACTAGACAAGGACAAAAAAAATTGCGGCAAAATGACTTTTATAGTTTATAAGGTTTATTTATTTTATTTTTTTTTAATAATTTATTTATTGATATTTACAACTGTATACACATATATACAACAAGTAAATTTGCTGTAGGTGACATAGTGACATGATAACATGTGGAGAATCTACCCACTGATAGAACTCGAATAACATTTCTAGAGAAGAAGATCTCGAGGCCATCTTCTTTTCAGACGTCTAGGACGATTATTAGGTTATGAAGGAGAAGCCAGGTTAGAAACAAGGATTTGGGTGGTTGAGAAGTTTATTATGGAAGGAACGGTATCTGGTTATGGCCAAAAACGGCAACATATGGAATATTGAGGTCCTAATGAATGACTTGATTTGTGACAAAGTAAGGAGCATTAAGGATTTTACGAAGGATTTTGGAGGAATTTGATGGTTTAGTGGAGTCCCAAAGCTCAACTCCGTATGTCCAGATAAGGTTTATTTAAAACGCTAAAACAAATTTTAGGATAATTGAAATAATATTCCAGGACCACATTATTTTAATTTTGTTTTCAAAATTTAGAAGTGAAAACATTGCTACAGTGAGTTGAGGAAAACTCGATAACATACGATGTAGGATAACCTCTTGTTATCCCCTACGAATTATCTTCTTTTAGGTTGCATTTTAATTTGATTTGATTCCGATTCAAAATTAATGACCTATGTCAAGAATTCAATAGATTGATAAATCTTGTCAATATCTCGATTAATTTAAATTTTCTCCGGGTTAAGTTCAGAATCAAAATATTCTCAAGGATCTGATTAACATTTATGGTTTTTGATTTTTTTTTTGTTAAGATAAATAAAGAAAAATTCTATAATGTTTGTGCCGACAAAATAATGTTACTTTATCAAAGCTTGTACCTTCATTAAAGGGACTCTTACACTCGGGGTATTCATGATGTGTTAAATGTAAAATGATTTACCATGTTAAATGTTACAAGTATAGGATTGTGAGTAGCCCAATTTCAAGTCATGTTAAATGTTAACTAGCGGATTTCTAACCAACTTGTTTTATAACCTTTCCTTCCTAAACTTCATGTTATTGTTTACTTCTAAAATTCTATTGAAGTTATTTATTACAACATGCCTAAATTGAGTGAAAAGTGGAATTCGTGTGAAAGTTTGACCACAAAATGCTTAGTTGATCTTCTACCTTGTGAGGAAGAGAATCAAGATGAGCTAATTGACAACTGTCATTACATTATTATTATTATTATCATCCATTGCTTTATTAATTTTAAAAACTTGCTAAAAAAATCAAAACACAAACTACGAACAAGTAACCCAATAAAATAACAAACAAAACTATGATGAGTTCAGCTGGTCTGTTGTATGACGTTATTCTCCAATTAACAGACCTAGTAACAGACTATCAACCACGTTAAATGTTATATCGTTTTAACATGGTAAAAGAAGGAAATATTTCTCCATTTAACACACTTTAACATGTTAAACTGAAGATCGTGAATACCCCTACTGTCAGTCTTACTGTAAAAACCAATGAACGACAGTAAAAACCAAAGACGTTCAGATTGGTCGTGTATGAGTATTATTGATCAATAATCGAGCAAATTTTGTATGATTGTATTTCCCCTCGCATTTTTGTTTAGTAAACAAATGAAGAATGATATAATTATTACATCATTGCTTAATATCCGGCTGTTGCAGAAAATTATTTTTTCTATAATAGGCGAGGATCGAATCTCTGGAGGTACAGCCATGCTCTATAAAGTGGGTATGCTTATTTCGTCGATTGAGCATTTCTTATCCAAACCACCTCCTTTCACAACCTATAGTTAGGAAAAGTACTTATATACGAAGTAGTCAACTTAAGACCTTAAGTTTTTTTTTATGCAGTTTCGGTAGCAAGGTAAATTGGTTTAGTTTCAGTGAACAGTTGGGAGAAAGGGCGTTGATTAAATTTCACCGCTAATCGCATCCTTTAGTACTTTGATCCTTTGATAATTGTCTAATTATTTCAACAAACTGGTTAATGTTTCAGTTCTTGTTTAGTGAAAAAAAAATTGTCAATGACCGAAAAAAAGGATTAGTAGAATTAAAGGTTTTAATCCAGTAAAAATAGCTCAACCCTAACGAGAAATAAGTGTAAATTAATTTTGGAATGTATCTGTTCCCGGATGCCAGGATAATCGCTGAAGGCAATTATCCGAAAATAAGTTAATTAAAATTATTTGAGTCCTTCAAATCTATTACTACTATTGCATTATTTTCCAAAGGCTTTTTGTGTGTTTACCAATTTATCAGATATTGAATATCTTTATATTTATAAAATATTGTTACCATTAATTATGTAATATAATAGGGGTGGTATTAGGTAATATAATAGTATGTAAACTATATCGAGGAACAAATTATTTATTTACAGTTTATTGCAATGATAAGATTAAAATGAAATTAAACAATGATTGAAATGATCCAGATAAATGGTTTGCCATATAATATTGTTGCATTATGAACTGTAACTGTAATAGTTCTATATAGAGCGGCTGAGTTGGGTGGTGCAGTGATAAAAAGTGACGTCTTCGCTGTTGGTGTCGTGTTGTCATAAAAGGATGGCGTTTCAGGGTTCATAGAACCTTAGGGCTTCGTCTCCTACTTCTTGCCCTCGCCTCGGTCTTCTTACTTCTGTCTTCTGTCCTCTTTTTTTTTTTTTTCCTAACCTCCTATTTATTTATTTTGAATCAATTACAATTATATACATTTTACTTAGTCTAGGAAAAATTATATATACACATATTTACATTTTAACTTGTTTTGCCTGATTGCATTATAAGATGAAGAAAATAGTTTTCATTTCATGCAGCCGCCACAGAACTAAAAGTCGTCCCACAGACAGATTTCAAGCGCCGCTGTCCCGAGCTGTTAATACTAACCTGTTGTAATTATGGAGGGGGGGGGGGGTCAAGATTTTCATTTTGTGAGACCGCCACTCAATTAAAAAAGTCAACGCCTCTGGCTATATTCCCTGGTTCAACGCCCGCAGTTCTCAGATTGGTAAGACCTGCGCTACGGAAGTTTACAGTCTCTTTACAGGCTACAGTGGTACAGGTCGAAAAAAAAAAAAGATTGAGACCACCAAAAGCAACTTCCCTAAAGGATTGTTGATTGGTGTTGATGTTTATGGTTTTAACTCCCTTATGTCTATTGTCAGTGAACAATGATCCTTACATTATATCCCAAACACTCCAATCCCACATCACCATCCTTGAAGGATGGTGCTAAAACTGGAGGATTAAAATAAATCCCACCAAATCACATTTATCCTTCGTCGTAAACCCATGACCTCGTACCCACAGTATCCTTTAATAATACCCCACTTATTCCTGTTGAACAGATCCGTTACTTAGAACTACGTCTGGAAACGACTGACATGGAATCCTCTTACTGAAAAGACAGGAAAGTGCTCGTCGATTCCGACTATTACAACATTTACTAGACAAACGGTCTAAACTTTCAATCCATTACAAAATATCAACATGTCTGTCATAAGGCCTATCTGAACATACGGAGTTGAGCTATGGGGCTCCACTAAACCATGAAATTCCTCCAGAATCCTTACAGTCCAAAATCCTTAATGCTCCTTACTTTGTCATGAATCAAATCATGCATCAGCCTCAATGTTACATATGTTGCCGATTTGGGCAGAACCAGATACCATTCCTTCCACGATAAACTTCCCAAATCCGCTTGTTTCTTGCCTGGCTTCTTCTTCATTACCTTCTAGGCGTCTGAAAAGATGATGGCCTCGAGATCATATCCTCTAGAAATCTTATTGGAGTTCTATCAATGGGTAGATTCTCCACATGTTTTTATCATGTCACTATGTCACCTGCAGGAAATTTACTTGTTGTATATATTTTTACATAGTTGTAAATAACAATAAATAAATTATTAAAAAACAAAAGAAAAAAACTCCCTTATATGTCAGATATTTATTTGTCTAAAGTCTTTATCTTTCCAGTGGTATATCATACATCTATATTACTACTATTATTTTCGAAGATTTGTTTTCAACCTGGGACAATTGTTTTCCTTTAATTAATAATAAAATTCTTTCCTAGTTTATATTCATCCATATTTTTATTACTACTAACAAGGAGAAATTTTTAGCGTTTTAAATGAACAAAATTAAACGTTCTTTATGGGAAACTATAGTGAACAATTGTCATCGATGAAGATAAAACCCAGCTGATACTGAACATTATTTAATTATAAATTTTTTAATTTTAATGCAAGGAATTTTATCAAACTTTCAATTTCGTACATTGTTAGAGGACGTGGACTGAACGTTTTTACAGAACTTGGTAATTTGTTCTCAGAGGACCTCGAACTTTTTTTCGAGATCGCAATCTTTTGCCATGTTATATATCGATTGAAAGTAATACGTTATTTTTTTTATCCTGGAATGTTTGAAACTCACTTGATTCAAAATATTTTGTATTATTATCATAAATATTTTCATGGCTCAGTGCTTTCTAATAACCTAACGACCGGTTGTGACAATGTGGCAAGGATTGGTGGCCATGGAGACTTCATGGTGAAGATATGACAAACATCGTTAATCTATTATTGTGGTGCCATCGCTGAGCCATTTCATAGATAACAGATCAAGACAGTCTGCCGTCAACAGCCACTATATATCAATATAGATCTAGTAAATTGTTTTTAATGCGCATCAACGCCGATTGTTATTATCGTAGAGGTATTGGGTTTCGATTATTCGCAAAAAGGAAAAATATCTGATAAATATGATGATTATTTTATGAGGGGTCTCTACTACCAATATGACTCAGAGTAGTATTAAAAATGAACTTTGAGATTGTAAGATTAAGACAGATGGATTACAGAGAAAATTCTAAAATCCGATCATTCAACAGAGTAGGGAATACTCAGAAAGTGGAAATAATCTAAGAGCCTGATGGAAAAAAAAAATGAAACAACACTTATGAAATATTTTATGATAAAAGCAACATTTCTTAAAAAATGTACTGAAAATTCAGTAGGTAGTGAATTTATTTTGGGAAATCGATAATTCAGGAATCATTAGACGTACTAATCTATTATCACTTAAATTATTATTTAAGTGAAATTATTTTATTTAAATTATTTTTTTTTCCAAAACCCTTATTTGAAAAAAACTCTGGCATTTAATATAGTCTGTTGCATTCTTGTTCTTCTAGGAGACTGTTCTTTTATCTTCTAAGCGTGGGGATTAAAAAGGGATTGAAGGTAGTTTTTTTTTTTTTTTTACAT